>NC_133336.1:2960874-3190874 GCF_042186555.1 Aquarana catesbeiana
CAAGCCATTCGCGGTGACCGAGCCATTCGCTGTGACCAAGCCATTCGTGGGGACCGAGCCATTCGTGGGGACTGAGCCATTCGTGGGGACCAAGCCATTCGCAGTGACCGAGCCATTCGTGGGGACCGAGCCATTCGTGGGGACTGAGCCATTCGTGGGGACCAAGCCATTCATGGTGAAACGCATTAAGAAGGTGGCATTTTTTGGGAGAAGACATCATGATTGCAGATCTACTGCTGATAATCGAATAAAAATACTTGGAAGAGTGGAAGTTGGAGTGCGGCTCTCATTCATTTAATCTCTACATTGTGATTGGCAGTCACAGTGGTCACATGATCAGCAGTCGATCCTGCCACCTGCCGATCATTACTAGAGACCAGGAGCTGCTTTTGACAGCTCAATCCCTGCTCTGAGAGCGTGCATTGGGCACAACCTCAGACACCCATTGACACATACCTGCTTTTCCATCTGCGGTTGGCATGTGTATGGCCAGCTTTACTGTCATTCAGCAGTATGCTTGCTCTATAAACACGCACACTTGCTGTGTACATCCCCCTCCCCCACAGACACGCCTTTCACAGCCTTGTAATTACCAGGCAGTCAAGATGTCAGTCAGACGTTGGCCAAGTGTAATAGGTCAAAGAGAGAGCACCATCGGAAAAATCCTTAGGGGTCCAAAGTCTTTATTTACAGCTGGTTCCAACAAGCAGGGCAAAAGGCATCCAATGCGTTTCAGCGGCTACACAATCCCCCCCTTCATGAGGGGCGGGGTAGCAAGCTTGCCATGTCTACTGTGAACCCCAGAACTGGTTGCTGTCCATAACATCTTCTGTCTGCAGGAGTTCTTTGGGCTTTATTTAACATCCTGCCATTTCAAACAGCCCTGATGAAGGGGGATTGTGGGGCCCCGAAACGCATTGGATGTTCTTTGCCCCTTTTTTTTGTAACTAGTTGAACAATAAAGATTTTGGACCCCTAAGGATTATTCATTTGGTGCTCTCTTTAACCTATTACACTGGATTTCTCAAGTAGGATGAATATCCTTTCCTGGGGAGGGGACCTCGTCTTTGTGATGAGCTGCTGAATGCAGACCAGTTGGGCTCAAGTAATGACTTTGCCCACATTTTGATAAGCTGTGGTTGGTAGGATAAGCTCCCTACTAACACCTCTTGGATTCAGACGTTGGCATCCTGGTGCATTAGGTTTTAGTGTATATTTTTATTTGGGGGAGTGTAGGGGTCGGGGGGTTTATACACACAACCCCTGCATGTGTCGTCTCCCACTGCCCATTCTATTGCAACATTTCCTGGGCTCTGTGTGCCCATTGGCTGATCTGGGACCGACATAGCAGGTAGAGGGGAGGAAGTTCAGCGAATGTCTGTTTACTGGTCTCCCCCTTCCTGTATATAAAACCTCACTTCCTGGTCCTGGTGTCACCTTCCCCATCCAGCACAACCAGGGAAGGAGCCTTGGAGTGCGGTGTGTGCGCGGGTGTGAACTGGCCCCATAGACAAACTGTATCTGGCCCGCTCCAAGCTGTAAGATTTGGCCCACCCAAGCTGGCCCCATAGACAAACTGTATCTGGCCCGCTCCAAGCTGTAAGATTTGGCCCACCCAAGCTGGCTTGCCCCAAGCTGGCCCCATAGACAAACTGTATCTGGCCCGCTGCAAGATTTTATCCGGCCCCCCCAGCTGTAAGAGGGGACTTTACTGGGGACTCTGAAATAAGGGAGGACTCTGAAGGGTCTCAGATGGGAATTCTCATATAAAAGGGGACTTTGATGCAAGGGGGACTCTGTTGGGGACTCTCGTGTAAGGGAGGACTCTGATGTAAGGGGAACGTTAAAGTAAAGGGGACTCTGATGTAAGGGGGTCTTGAAGGTATCTTGATGTAAGGAGGGGATTCTGACTGAGATTCTGCTGTGGGGGGGGCTCTGATAGGGACCCTCATTTAAGGGGAGACTGTTATGGGGACTGTTATGTAAGGAGGGACTCTGATGGGGACTTTCTTGTAAAGGGGACTCTGACGGAGACTCTCATGTAAGGGGGATTCTGATTTAAGGGGGACTCTCATGTAAGGGGGACTTTAGTGGGGATTCTGAAGTAAGGGGGACCTTAATGGGGACTCTGATGTTAGGGGGACTTTAATGGGGACTCTGATGTAAGGGGGGCTTTAATGGGGACTCTGATGTAAGGGGGAATTTAATGGGGACTCTAATGTAGAGGGGACCACAATGGGGACTCTGATGTAAGGGGGACTTTAATGGGGAATCTGATATAAGGGGGACCTCAATGGGGACTCTGATGTAAGGGGGACTTTAATGGGGACTCTGATGTAAGGGGGACCTTAATGGGGACTCTGATGTCAAGGGGGACTTTGATGGGGACTTTGATGTAAGGGGGGCCCCAATGAGGATTATGATGTAAAGGTGGACTATCATGTAGGGGGGACTTTAATGGGTACTCTGAGCTAAGGGGGCTTTAATGGGGACTCTGATCTAAGGGGGACTTTAATGGGGACTCTGATGTAAGGGGGACCTCAATGGGGACTCTGATGTAAGGGGGACTTTAATTGGTACTCTAATGAAGAGGGAACCTCAATGGGGACTCTGATGTAAGGGGGACTATCATGTAAGGGGGACTTTAATGGGGACTCTGAACTAAGGGGGTTTTAATTGGGACTCTGATGTAAGGGGGACTTTAATGGGACTCTGGTGGAAGGGGGACTTTAATGGGGACTCTAATGTAACGGGGGCTTTAATGGGGACTCTGATGTAAGGGGGACATTAATGGGGACTCTAATGTAAGGGGGACCTCCATGGGGACTCTAATGTAAGGGGGACCTCAATGGGGACTCTAATGTAAGCGGGACCTCCATGGGGACTCTAATGTAAGGGGGATCTCCATGGGGACTCTAATGTAAGGGGGACCTCCATGGGGACTCTAATGTAAGGGGGACCTCAATGGGGACTCTGATGTAAGAGGGACTTTAATGGGGACTCTAATGTAAGGGGGACCTCAATGGGGACTCTAATGTAAGGGGGACTTTAATGGGGACTCTAATGTAAGGGGGTCCTCAATGAGGACTCTGATGTAAGGGGGACCTCAATGGGGACTCTGATGTAAGGGGGACCTCAATGGGGACTCAGATGTAAGGGGGACCTCAATGGGGACTCAGATGTAAGGGGGACCTCAATGGGGACTCAGATGTAAGGGGGACCTCAATGGGGACTCAGATGTAAGGGGGACTTCAATGGGGACTCTAATGTAAGGGGGACTTCAATGGGGACTCTAATGTAAGGGGGACTTCAATGGGGACTCAGATGTAAGGGGGACTTCAATGGGGACTCTGATGTAAGGGGGACCTCAATGGGGACTCTGATGTAAGAGGGACTTTAATGGGGACTCTAATGTAAGGGGGACCTCAATGGGGACTCTAATGTAAGGGGGACTTTAATGGGGACTCTAATGTAAGGGGCTCCTCAATGGGGACTCTGATGTAAGGGGGACCTCAATGGGGACTCTGATGTAAGGGGGACCTCAATGGGGACTCTAATGTAACGGGGACCTCAATGGGGACTCTGATGTAAGGGGGACCTCAATGGGGACTCTAATGTAACGGGGACCTCAATGGGGACTCAGATGTAAGGGGGACCTCAATGGGGACTCAGATGTAAGGGGGAATTCAATGGGGACTCTAATGTAAGGGGGACTTCAATGGGGACTCAGATGTAAGGGGGACCTCAATGGGGACTCAGATGTAAGGGGGACTTCAATGGGAACTCTGATGTAAGGGGGACCTCAATGGGGACTCTGATGTAAGGGGGACCTCAATGGGGACTCAGATGTAAGGGGGACTTCAATGGGGACTCAGATGTAAGGGGGGGCCTCAGTACTGCACATAGGGTAGCGCTGATTGGCTGGATTTCCGCATGCGTGGTTGGCTCTGGGATCCTGACCCTGGGTGTCAGGGGGATGGTAATGAGGGGCGATCTTCTACTCCCCTGCCCCTCCTCCACACTCATCTCCACAATTGGATCAATTAACCCCCTGCTTGCCTGAACAGACCCTCGTCCCCTCCCCCATCCCTTTAAGAAGTGATACAGATTGCGCATTTGCGGCGGCCAATGATTGCGATGATCACATCTCGCTCCTTGTATATTGTATTCAGTTCAGAGCGGCTAATCAGGGGCCCCGATTTGTAAACAATCATCATGTCAGTCCCTAATCCCTCTTATCACAGGTGCCTGCGATGCATAAGCCGCCCCATAGGGGGCGTTTCTTCTAATGGTCATTAGACTTGTAATGGAGTCTCAGCCGCCGGGTGAGTATTTAAAAAATAATTCCTTGGTGTAAAAAATAAAAATTCTGCAGACAGAATCGCGGGTGACAACCAGAGATTTTCAGGTTCACGTAACCCATGCATGGCTCTGTTCACGCCATTCAGGTGCGAGGGAGCATGTGCGCATTCCTGCGCGCCACTCGTTGGTGGTAAGGCAGCTCGCTCCTTTCAATGGGCGGTCCCAGGCACAAGAAATGCGGACAAGAAGTCCCCGACCCTTTCTAAAAATCGCACCGAAACGCGTGGTGAAGTTTTGTGCACGCATTAGCAAATGCATTGGAGTGACAGTAATGGCCCCACCCACAAGGCTGCTAAAGAGCAGCGCACTTCTATGCGTGTGCAATTTTTGCGTGCGTTCCTGGCACGCCCAGATACGAACGTACGCTAATTCTGGAATATGTCCTCCGCCCGGCGGGACGTACAGCGTGGCGCGTGGGACTTTTTGTAAAATGGATGACCCGTCCTGCGCAGATAGGAACGCTCAGCAGCAGAGCAGCCAGGAGATGAGCATTTCTAGAAGATCAATCAATGGCGGCATCCATGGGCCTCCTTGCCGTACAGAGGCCGCCATCGCATACAGCTTTACACATCGGCATCACTCATTGAGCTGCATTAGTACTTAAGGTGTGCAAAAGTGGCCTTTCAATCCGCGATACAACCAATAACAGCGCATGAAAGGCCCGTTTAGCATTCCTATAGTGCTAATGCAGCTGATGAATCCTTCCTATTGTCATAATGTGATAAGCCGAGCTTTATATCCACAGGGCTGGATTTCCATCACCAGAGCCTGAAAGCCCCCCCCTCCCCCCCTCAGGATAACCTTTTCCTGGTTTTCTGGCTCCTATCCCGGCTCAGAATGTAATGAAATGATAGGAGAGAAATATTCTGACTGATGGTGGGCGGGGAATGATTCTTCTTTACCTATGGACAGGTGTCTGCATTGCTGAATAGTAAATCTGATCCTATGTACCGTGGACAGACTATGTACTGTGGGCAAGCTACATACCGTGGGAAGGCTATGTATTATGGGCAGGTTATGTACCAGGGAGAGGCTATGGACATCTTGGCTATGTTCTATGCGTAGGCTATGTACCATGGGCAGGCTATGTACCGTGGACTGGCTATGTACCGTGGACTGGCTATGGACATCTTGGCTATGTACTATGCGTAGGCTATGTATCATGGACAGGCTATGTACCGTGGACAGGCTATGTACCGTGGGCAGGCTATGTACTGTGGACAGGCTATGTACCGTGGGTAGGCTATGTACTGTGGACAGGCTATGTACCGTGGGCAGGCTATGTACCGTGGGCAGGCTATGTACCGTGGGCAGGCTATGTACCGTGGGCAGGCTATGTACTGTGGGCAGGCTATGTACCGTGGACAGGCTATGTACCGTGGACAGGCTATGTACTATGGACAGGCTATGCACTGTGGACAGGTTGTGTACCGTGGGCAAGCTATGTACCGTGGGAAGGCTATGTACCATGGACAGGCTATGTATCATGGGTAGGCTATGTACCGTGGAAGGCTATGTACCGTGGACAGGCTATGCACCGTGGAAGGCTATGTACCGTGGAAGGCTATGCACTGTGGACAGGCTATGTACCGTGGAAGGCTATGTACCGTGGGAAGGCTATGTACCGTGGGCAGGCTATGTACCGTGGAAGGCTATGTACCGTGGGCAGGCTATGTACCGTGGAAGGCTATGTACCGTGGGAAGGCTATGTACCGTGGGTAGGCTATGCACTGAGGACAGGCTACGTATCATGGGTAGGCTATATACCGTGGACAGGCTATGTACCATGGGCAGACTATGTACCGTGGGCAGGCTATGTACGGTGGCCAAGCTATGTACCGTGGGCAGACTATGAACTATGGAAGGCTATGTACTGTGGGCAGGTTATGTACCGTGGGCAGCTTGTTGTTGGTAAGGCAGCTCACTCCCGACCCTTTTTAAAAATCGCACCGAAACGCGTGGTGAAGTTTTGTGTGCACATTAGCAAATGCATGGGAGTGCCGGTAATGGCCCCGCCCACAAGGCTGCTAAAGAGCAGCGCACTTCTATGCGTGTTGGGAATGTGTGCGATTTTTGCGTGCTTTCCCGGCATGCACAGATGTGAACGTACGCTTTTTCTTGTCTATGTCCTCCGCCCGGCGGGACGTACAGCGTAACGCGTGGGACTTTTTGTAAGATGGATGACCCGTCCTGCGCAGATAGAAACGCTCAGCACGCCTCTTATTGCAGCCAGAGAGTCAGCAGAACAGCCAGGCGATGAGCATTTCTAGAAGATCAATCAATGGCGGCATCCATGGGCCTCCTTGCCGTACAGAGGCCGCCATCGCATACAGCTTTACACATCGGCATCACTCATTGAGCTGCATTAGTACTTAAGGTGTATAAAAGTGGCCTTTCAATCCGCGATACAACCAATAACAGCGCATGAAAGGCCCGTTTAGCATTCCTATAGTGCTAATGCAGCTGATGAATCCTTCCTATTGTCATAATGTGATAAGCCGAGCTTTATATCCACAGGGCTGGATTTCCATCACCAGAGCCTGAAAGCCCCCCCCTCCCCCCCTCAGGATAACCTTTTCCTGGTTTTCCGGCTCCTATCCCGGCTCAGAATGTAATGAAATGATAAGAGAGAAATATTCTGACTGATGGTGGGCGGGGAATGATTCTTCTTTACCTATGGACAGGTGTCTGCATTGCTGAATAGTAAATCTGATCCTATGTACCGTGGACAGACTATGTACCATGGACAGGCTATGTACCGTGGACAGGCTATGTACCGTGGACAGGCTATGTACCATGGACAGGCTATGTACCATGGACAGGCTATGTACCATGGACAGGCTATGTACTGTGGACAGGCTATATACCGTGGACAGGCTATGTACCGTGGACAGGCTATGAACTGTGGACAGGCTATGCACTGTGGACAGGCTATATACCGTGGACAGGCTACATACGGTGGGCAAGCTACATACCGTGGGAAGGCTATGTATTATGGGCAGGTTATGTACCAGGGAGAGGCTATGGACATCTTGGCTATGTTCTATGCGTAGGCTATGTACCGTGGGCAGGCTATGCACTGTGGACAGGTTGTGTACCATGGGCAGGCTATGTACCGTGGACTGGCTATGTACCGTGGACTGGCTATGGACATCTTGGCTATGTACTATGCCTAGGCTATGTATCATGGACAGGCTATGTACCGTGGACAGGCTATGTACCGTGGGCAGGCTATGTACTGTGGACAGGCTATGTACCGTGGGAAGGCTATGTACCGTGGAAGGCTATGCACTGTGGACAGGCTATGTACCGTGGGAAGGCTATGTACCATGGACAGGCTATGTACCGTGGAAGGCTATGTACCGTGGGCAGGCTATGTACCGTGGGCAGGCTACGTATGGTGGCCAAGCTATGTACCATGGAAGCCTATGAACTATGGAAGGCTATGTACCGTGGGAAGGCTATGTACTGTGGACAGGCTATGTACCATGGGCAGACTATGTACCGTGGGAAGGCTATGTACCGTGGGCAGGCTATGTACCGTGGGCAGGCTACGTACGGTGGCCAAGCTATGTACCATGGAAGCCTATGAACTATGGAAGGCTATGTACCATGGGCAGACTATGTACTGTGGGCAGACTATGTACCGTGGGCAGACTATGTACTGTGGGCAGACTATGTACCGTGGGAAGGCTATGTACCATGGGCAGACTATGTACTGTGGGCAGACTATGTACCGTGGGCAGACTATGTACTGTGGGCAGACTATGTACTGTGGGCAGACTATGTACTGTGGGCAGACTATGTACCGTGGGCAGACTATGTACTGTGGGAAGGCTATGTACCGTGGGCAGACTATGTACTGTGGGCAGGCTATGTACGGTGGCCAAGCTATGTACCGTGGAAGCCTATGAACTATGGAAGGCTATGTACTGTGGGCAGGTTATGTACCGTGGGCAGCTTGTTGCTGGTAAGGCAGCTCACTCCTGACCCTTTTTAAAAATCGCACCGAAACGCGTGGTGAAGTTTTGTGTGCACATTAGCAAATGCATGGGAGTACCGGTAATGGCCCCGCCCACAAGGCTGCTAAAGAGCAGCGCACTTCTATGCGTGTTGGGAATGTGTGCGATTTTTGCGTGCTTTCCCGGCATGCACAGATGTGAACGTACGCTTTTTCTTGTCTATGTCCTCCGCCCGGCGGGACGTACAGCGTAACGCGTGGGACTTTTTGTAAAATGGATGACCCGTCCTGCGCAGATAGAAACGCTCAGCACGCCTCTTATTGCAGCCAGAGAGTCAGCAGAACAGCCAGGCGATGAACATTTCTAGAAGATCAATCAATGGCGGCATCCATGGACCTCCTTGCCGTACAGAGGCCGCCATCGCATACAGCTTTACACATCGGCATCACTCATTGAGCTGCATTAGTACTTAAGGTGTGCAAAAGTGGCCTTTCAATCCGCGATACAACCAATAACAGCGCATGAAAGGCCCGTTTAGCATTCCTATAGTGCTAATGCAGCTGATGAATCCTTCCTATTGTCATAATGTGATAAGCCGAGCTTTATATCCACAGGGCTGGATTTCCATCACCAGAGCCTGAAAGCCCCCCCTCCCCCCCTCAGGATAACCTTTTCCTGGTTTTCCGGCTCCTATCCCGGCTCAGAATGTAATGAAATGATAAGAGAGAAACCTTCTGACTGATGGTGGGCGGGGAATGATTCTTCTTTACCTATGGACAGGTGTCTGCATGAATAGTGGATCTGATCCTATGTACCGTGGACAGGCTATGTACTGTGGACAGGCTATGGACATCTTGTCTATGTACTATGCGTAGGCTATGTACCGTGGGCAGGCTATGTACCGTGGGAAGGCTACGTACCGTGGACAGGCTACGTACCGTGGGCAGGCTATGTACCGTGGGAAGGCTATGTACCGTGGGAAGGCTACGTACCGTGGACAGGCTACGTACCGTGGGCAGGCTATGTACCGTGGACAGGCTATGTAGGGTGGGCAGGCTACGTACCGTGGACAGGCTACGTACCGTGGGAAGGCTATGTACCGTGGGCAGGTTATGTACCATGGGCAGGTTATGTACCATGGGCAGGCTATGTACTGTGGGAAGGCTATGTACTGTGGGAAGGCTATGTACTATGGACAGGCTATATACCGTGGGCAGGTTATGTACAGTGGACAGGCTTTGTACCGTGGAAAGGCTATGTATTCTGGGCAGGCTATGTATTCTGGGCAGGCTATGTACCGTGGACTGGCTATGTACCATGGGCAGGCTATGTACTGTGGACAGGTTATGTACCATGGGCAGGCTATGTACCGTGGACAGGCTATGTACCGTGGACAGGCTATGTACCGTGGACAGGCTATGTACCGTGGACTGGCTATGTACCATGGGCAGGCTATGTACTGTGGACAGGCTATGTACTATGCGTAGGCTATGTACCGTGGGCAGGCTATGTACCGTGGGCAGGCTATGTACCGTGGGCAGGCTATGTACTATGGACAGGGTATGCACTGTGGACAGGTTATGTACCGTGGGAAGGCTACGTATTGTGGACAGGCTACGTACGCTGGGCAGGATATGTACTGTGGACTGGCTATGTACCGTGGACAGGCTATGTACCATGGACTGGCTATGTACCGTGGACAGGCTATATACCGTGGGAAGGCTATGTACCGTGGGAAGGCTATGTAGGGTGGGCAGGCTATGTATCGTGGACAGGCTACGTACCATGGGAAGGCTATGTACCGTGGGCAGGTTATGTACCGTGGACAGGCTATGTACCATGGGCAGGCTATGTACCGTGGACAGACTATGTACCGTGGACAGGCTATGTACTGTGGACAGGCTATGGACATCTTGGTTATTTACCGTGGGCAGGCTATGTACTATGGACAGGGTATGCACTGTGGACAGGTTATGTACCGTGGACAGGCTATGTACTGTGGACAGGCTATGTACCATGGGAAGGCTATGTACCGTGGGAAGGCTATGTACCGTGGACAGGCTATGTACCGTGGACAGGCTATGTACCGTGGGAAGGCTATGTACAGTGAGAAGGCTATGTACCGTGGGCAGGTTATGTACCGTGGACAGGCTATGTACCGTGGGAAGGCTATGTACCGTGGATAGGCTATGTACAGTGGGCAGGTTATGTACCGTGGACAGGCTATGTACCGTGGGCAGGTTATGTACCGTGGACAGGCTATGTACCGTGGACAGGCTATGTACCGTGGACAGGCTATGAACTGTGGACAGGATATGTACAGTGGACAGGCTATGTACCGTGGACAGGATATGTACAGTGGACAGGCTATGTACCGTGGACAGGCTATCTAGCGTGGGAAGGCTATGTACCGTGGGAAGGCTATGTAGGGTGGGCAGGCTATGTACCGTGGACAGGCTACGTACCATGGGAAGGCTATGTACCGTGGGCAGGTTATGTACCGTGGACAGGCTATGTACCATGGGCAGGCTATGTACCGTGGACAGACTATGTACCGTGGACAGGCTATGTACTGTGGACAGGCTATGGACATCTTGGTTATTTACTGTGGGCAGGCTATGTACTATGGACAGGGTATGCACTGTGGACAGGTTATGTACCGTGGGAAGGCTATGTACCGTGGGAAGGCTATGTACCGTGGACAGGCTATGTACCGTGGACAGGCTATGTACCGTGGACAGGCTATGTACCGTGGGAAGGCTATGTACCGTGGACAGGCTATGTACAGTGGGCAGGTTATGTACTGTGGACAGGCTATGTACCGTGGGCAGGTTATGTACCGTGGACAGGCTATGTACCGTGGGCAGGTTATGTACCATGGGCAGGCTATGTACCGTGGACAGGCTATGTACCGTGGACAGGCTATGAACTGTGGACAGGCTATCTAGCGTGGGAAGGCTATGGACATCTTGGTTATTTACCGTGGGCAGGCTATGTACTATGGACAGGGTATGAACTGTGGACAGGCTATGTATTGTGGGGAGATGATATACATTGTATTATATTCATAGGTAATAATAAACATGGTGTGATATATATAGATAGATATATATTGTATCAGTTTGTATCTTTCTCCCTGGCAGAGTTCTATATATATATATATATATATATATATATATATATATATTATATTCTGTATTCTATATCGGATCTCCCCCGATCCCCGCACACACCCCCCGATCTCCTCTCCCCCGATCCCCGCACACACCCCCCGATCTCCTCTCCCCCGATCCCCGCACACACCCCCCGATCTCCTCTCCCCCGATCCCCGCACACACCCCCCGATCTCCTCTCCCCCGATCCCCGCACACACCCCCCGATCTCCTCTCCCCCGATCCCCGCACACACCCCCCGATCTCCTCTCCCCCGATCCCCGCACACACCCCCCGATCTCCTCTCCCCCGATCCCCGCACACACCCCCCGATCTCCTCTCCCCCGATCCCCGCACACACCCCCCGATCTCCTCTCCCCCTCCCCTCCGGTGAAGTGTCGTTGCTGTGATCCGGCAGAAGGGGGCGTCGTGGGTCTTATATATGGGCTCGGGCGGTGATTGGCAGACTCCTCGGGCTCCCCACGTGACGGCTCGGTGGGCTGGAAGAAAAGCGGGCGCTGGGAGTGAGATCGCTCAGTGTAGTCATTCCCCTCCATCCCATCCGATGTGCGGAGAGCCTGAGGACCCCCCCGAGCTTTTCCACCCATTTGTCCCTCATTGCCTGCCAAGAATCATGGACTGTAGTTCTATGCCTTGTTCTCTGTCAGTGAGTAGACTTTTCTCTTTATTATCTCCCCCCCTTCCCTATCTATATCCATGCAGGAGGGGCCCCCAAATGTAGGGTGAGGACCCCTCAGATGTAGGGTGAGGACCCCCCAGATGTAGGGTGAGGACCCACCAGATGTAGGGTGAGGACCCCTCAGATGTAGGGTGAGGACCCCCCAGATGTAGGGTGAGGACCCCTCAGATGTAGGGTGAGGACCCCCCAGATGTAGGGTGAGGACCCCTCAGATGTAGGGTGAAGACCCCTCAGATGTAGGGTGAGGACCCCTCAGATGTAGGGTGAGGACCCCTCTACAGGTATCTGATGGGTGACAGTGTACCAATATGATGGGTGACGGAGGGAAGCAGACCCCAGGGGTGGGGGTCCCCATCTGATGGACCGGTGTAGGGATGGCACCCTGTAGATTTGCAGAAAAATATTTATTTTTTTGGGTGCAACCGCCTGGAAGTGGTGATGGCGCTGAGCTCGCCATGGGCGCCCCGTGAACGCACCATGAACGCCCTGGACGTGGTGACAGCACTGAGCTCACCATGGACACCCTGGAGGTGGTGATGGCACTGAGGTCGCCATGGGTGCCCTCTATGTGGTGACAGCGTTGAGCTTGCCATGGACACCCTAGAAGCGGTGACGGCATTGAGCTCGTCCGTCCGTCCATCCCGGCTGTTAATTCTGCAGGCAGAGATAATTGTGCAGATAGCCCAGAGACAGCACACAGATTAGTCGGGATAGTGGCTATCTGATAATGAGCTATTTGCCAGTAAACAAGTTAGACCATGATAGTCACCCCCCCTCCTCCTCAACCCCCCCCCCCACCCCCCCTGGGCACGCAGAGTAGATTGGGGCCGCTCTTGTCCTGTTGTTCCGTCTCTAGCCTCTTTGACTTTAGCTCTAAATTTTTAACCCCCCCCATGAGCCTCCTACTTATTTGCATGTATTGTGTTCTGCATCCCAGAGACACCATGATTCGTGGTAACCGAATGCTGATGGTCATATTATTATGCCAAGTCCTGCTAGGAGGCACTAGCCATGCCAGTCTGATTCCTGAGACCGGGAAGAAGAAAGTGGCCGAGATTCAGGGCCAAGCGGGCGGAAGGAGGTCTGCCCAGAGCCATGAGCTCTTGCGGGACTTCGAGGCGACGCTGCTGCAGATGTTTGGCCTCCGCAAACGGCCGCAGCCCAGCAAGGAGGTGGTGGTGCCCGACTACATGCGGGACTTGTACCGGCTCCAGTCGGCTGAGGAGGAGGACGAATTGCAGGAGATCAGCTTGGAGTACCCCGAGAGACCCACCAGCCGTGCCAACACTGTGAGGAGCTTCCACCATGAAGGTAAGTGCTCCAAGAACCTTGTGTTGTGCCTGCAGAGGAGTGGGAAGGAGGGTCAGGCGTGGGTTCGGCTTCCGAAAAAAAAACAAAAAAAAGTTTTAGAACTTGTCTGGAATGCCGCAGCCCCCTGTTTGTGTTGTGAATGGTGATTTCAGCCCTACCGGGGTCTCCTCTGGATCAGGGTTGGAGGTTCATTGTGGTGGACGTTTATCTTATGACTTTATAAACCTAAAGCTCTATAATAAGGCACTCATCATCTATGTTGTGAGATATCTTTGCCACCTCAGAGAACCCTTTAATCATTTAGCATCATTATGTTGGAAAGTAATAACCCCCCCCAGCTACCTCCACCTCCTGTATACACCTAGTGTATAAAAGTCTTTGAGCATTGTGCCTTGTCTTCAGTCTGTCTGTTGAGGAATAATATCCTTGGAGCTCTTACCTATTCTCATGTAATGCCCGGTAACACCTTCCATTGTCTTGTGTTTGTGTAGAACCGTTCAACAACTAACTGACCATCCCCCTTAATTTCCATCATGTACTTTGCAGAGTCGTGTTAATGTCCGTTCCCCCCCCCTGTACATTAGGCATGTAGCAACTGCTTAATTCCTGACCTGGATTTAGGTATGCGAGCCTGCAATCCCTCATAGACTCGCCCAGCTGCTTGCTCCCTTCTTATCACTGTATATGTTGAATTATCGGCTGTTGGTAATGCGGGAGTCCATTCCTATCTTGCAAAGGTTGCAGCAGCCCAATGTTAACCATGTAAAAGCTTCTCAGTGCGAGAAAATAACCATCACGGATTGGACCACCTGCAGTGGGCAGTTTGGCACCTATCTTCCAGTTTTAAGATATATCAAGATGTAGACAAATTCTTCTGGTTAATTGATCATAGGCATCTTATTGAATTCCAGTCTGAAGATATATCAAGGTGTAGACCCAAGTTCTTCTGGTTAATTGATCATAGGCATCTTGTTGAATTCCAGTCTGAAGATATATCAAGGTGTAGACCCAAGTTCTTCTGGTTAATTGATCATATGCATCTTGTTGAATTCCAGTCTGAAGATATATCAAGGTGTAGACCCAAGTTCTTCTGGTTAATTGATCATATGCATCTTGTTGAATTCCAGTCTGAAGATATATCAAGGTGTAGACCCAAGTTCTTTTTAGTTGGTTGCCATGCATCTTGTTGAATTCCAGCCTGCAGATATGTAAATGTGTAGACCTAAGTTCTTCTGGT
This sequence comes from Aquarana catesbeiana, assembly GCF_042186555.1. Lineage (NCBI taxonomy): Eukaryota > Metazoa > Chordata > Amphibia > Anura > Ranidae > Aquarana > Aquarana catesbeiana. The sequence continues at coordinate 2,975,599 of NC_133336.1, forward strand.
TAATTGGTCGTATACATCTTGTTGAACTCCAGCCTTGGAATTACTAGAAGCAGCAGCATGGTCTGCCAGCTTCAGTTGAAGTTCCTCAGTAGCTAGGGGCTTTGTAAAGTTGACTTTAAAACCTGCTAAAGTGGTATTGAATGCACATGAGCCCCAGAAACATGTTTCTAAACCTTGCTTCTACCCTACGGTGGTAACATGCTTGGTCCTGTAGTTCTATCACAGGTGGGGCAGTTGTCGTTTGCAATTGCCTCAGCATGTTCTGGAACATGGACTTAGCCATTGGTCCGCTTTCCAACCACGAGTCACGTGATGCATGCACCTAGTCAGTATGTTATTATAGATTTTGTTTTTTATTTTTTATTATTCAAACTTTGTTACATTACAAATGCAAATGTTTGTTTTTTTGGCTTAAACAAACCTATGATTGTCCCGTTGAACTTGCTTTGAAAAGCCTTTAAAAAAGAGACATCTCGCCCCTTTATGTTACACGCGGTGCATAGGTTAGTTTTCAGCTTGTATAAACTGCGTTATGTGCTCCCGTCTCATCAAAGGCAAAAAAAGGCGCACCTCCCTGTTTTTTCCACTCGCTTTAATACTTAAAGTACACTCGGTGTATTTAACGCCACAACCGTGTGTTTGTAAGATTTGTTCAATGAAGCCTTGTAATCCGATCCAAATGTTTCCTTGCGGATGTTTTTTTCCCAAGGTAAATCTGACTTATTAATCCACGGCATCTTTGCAGTACTGGAATTTTGCTTTTCTTTCCCCCCCTCTTCTGTAATATGATCAACAAGGCATGCTCTATGCTTTCAAAAAATTGCTGGATCTCCCGAGCAATACACTTCAGATTCAGAAAGAAACTTTGTATGTGATCTCGCCTGCCAACTGATTTATGTAGATGGAGCTTGCAAATTTTGGATCACAAGTGGCTGAAAGGTTGAACTTGTTAAGAGTTCGCAGGGTTTGCATAAGTAGCAGCATTTTTAAGAGAGAGGACATCTTTAGATCTCTTCAAAAAGTTGAGGAATGGTAGTTCCTTTATCTTGCCATGTTGTATTCTTTCGCATAAGTAGCAAAATTTTAAGAGTGAGAAACTCTTTCGAACTGTTCATAAAGTTGAGGAACTGTAGACCATTTATCTTGCCATGTTGTATTCTTTCGCACAAGTAGCAGAATTTTTAAGAGTTAGGGCATCTTTAGAGCTCTTCAAAAAGTTGAGGAAGGATAGTCTCTTTATCCTTCCATATTGTATTCTTCTGCATAAGTAGCAGCATTTTTGAGGACATCTTTAGCTCTGCTCAAAAAAGTTGAAGAACGGTAGTTCCTTTATCTTGTCATATTGTATACTTTTGCATAAGTAGCAGAATTTTAAGAGTGAGGAACTCTTTAGATCTTTGTAAAAAGTTGAGGAACGTTTAGTTCCTTTATCTTGCCACGTTATATACTTTTGCATAAGTAGCAGAATTTTAAGAGTGACATCTTTAGATCTGTTCAAAAAGTTGAGGAATTCTCACAGATCTTTGTATTCAATATTTTTATACTGTTTATGTATTTGAAAACGTAATAAAAAGTTAAGGGATAAAAAAAAAAAAAAAAAAGTAGAACCGTCGTCCCTTTATCTTGTCACATTGTATACTTTTGCATATGTAACAGACAGTGAGGAACTCTTTAGATCTTTTCAAAAAGTTGAGGAACGTTTAGTCTTTTTTTTTATCTTGCCATGTTGTATTCTTTTGCATAAGTAGCAGCATTTTTCAGAGTGAGGAACTCTTTAGATCTGCTCAGAAAATTGAGAAACGTTTGGTCTCTTTATCTTGTCATGTTGTATTCTTTGTTAGAATAGTAGAGGAGGTTTGTGTGAAGACTTCGTCTACATCTGTTTAAACCACGCTGAGTCAAATATTAATTTTTCCTCTTTTTTTCTTTGTTAGAACATTTGGAGAGCATTCCAGGCACGACAGGAAACACAAGTATTCGTTTTCTCTTCAATCTCACCAGCATTCCAGAGAACGAGGTGATATCGTCAGCTGAGCTCAGACTGTATAGAGAACAGATAGACCACGGACCTACGTGGGAGGAGGGATTCCATAGGATAAATATATTTGAAGTCATGAAACCTTTTACGGGGAATGGACAGTTGATCACTAGGCTACTGGACACCAGGCTCATCCACCACAATGTAACGCGGTGGGAAAGTTTTGACGTAAGCCCGGCCATTGCGCGATGGACCCAAGACAAGGGCATAAACCACGGGCTTGCGGTGGAGGTGGTCCACCTCAACCAGACTAAAAATTTTCAGGGGAAGCACGTTCGGATTAGCCGTTCCTTATTACCTCAAGAGAACTCAGACTGGTCTCAAGTAAGGCCGCTTTTAATCTCCTTTAGCCACGACGGCAGGGGACATGCACTGACCAGGAGGTCAAAACGAAGTCCCAAACCGCAGAGAGCCCGTAAAAAAAATAAAAATTGTCGTAGGCACACGTTGTACGTGGATTTCAGCGATGTTGGCTGGAACGATTGGATTGTGGCACCTCCTGGATATCAAGCCTTTTATTGCCATGGCGATTGCCCGTTTCCATTGGCTGACCACTTAAACTCAACCAACCATGCCATTGTGCAAACTCTGGTGAACTCCGTTAACTCCAGCATCCCCAAAGCTTGCTGCGTACCGACAGAACTGAGCGCCATTTCCATGCTGTACTTGGACGAGTACGACAAAGTGGTCCTTAAAAACTATCAGGAGATGGTGGTAGAGGGTTGTGGATGCCGCTAAAAAAAAAAAAACAATAAAAAACAAAAACAAAGGCAGACTGCTCGTTATCTGCTGAACTCCTTTGAAAATGAACCATCATCTTGACCTTATTTATGTCTTTTATGTGCAAATTTTTTTTTTTTTGACCATATGATCATATATTTTGCAAAATATATTTATAACAACATATTAAAAGGAAAAAAAATAAAATAAGTCATTATTTTAAAAAAAAAAAACATTTTTTTTTTCAAAAACATAAGCTACTTTTTTTTTTTTTTTTTTTTGTACAGTTGTTTATAGAATGTACAGTTAGGAAAATGTTGGATCTATAAAGGGGATAGAATTTTTTTTTCTATGTTTGTTTTCTATACAAAATGAGCTTTTTATAGCGTTAATATTTATTGGCAATATGACTTAAACACCTATTCCTAAATGAATGTATATTAGGGTAAAGCATATTGCTGTTTGGAAGTCACAGTCAGTGGTAATCCCAGCAGCCTCTGGGGTAAACTTTTTTTTTTTTCTCTTTTTTTTTTTTTTTTATTCCATTTTGTTTGAAAAGAGTCTAGGAAGTACCTGAGTTCAATTTGTTATGCTAATGATAAGAACAGCCACTGCATTTCCCTCCTTCAGTACACTGTTGGTTCCAAGTTATTATTATTATTTCCATTCTTTTTTTTAAGACTGGGCTGTTGGGTAAAAAATGTTAAAAATTAAATTTTGCTAAAATAAAAAAAAAAAAAAAGAAAAGAAAAAGGAAACCATTCCACCTTTTTGAAGGTTAAAAAAAACACAGACACCTGACAACTACTGTACTTTTTATCTGGCATATCCCATCATCTGCTTTGACATTTCTGCCAGAAAAATAAATAAAAATCCTATTATTTTTTAATAATGATAAGTAAAAAAAAATATAATATTTTGGTAATATTTTTTAAATAAACATATTTATTTTTCCTCTTGACATTGAAACAATCTGTCATTTTAACCTTGTGCGTCACCATGTTCAAATATCCCCAGGAGACTATTGTAAAGCTTGGTTTTTAATTATTGAAACTCTCCAATGCTTAGGAGGAGGTGGGGGGGGGGGGGGGGGGGTGATGGAGTGAGTCGTTTGGGGGGGGGGAGGCTTAGTTAAAACCAATAAAAACTTGAACAGTGGAAAGATTGGCAAGACTTCACTTCCTGGAGAGTGCAGGTGGAGAGACCAGATCAGGGCCTCAGGGTAATGCATCGAGACTCCATGCTGCTTTTGTCTTGTAACTGCCTTCAAAAAGGGCCTTTTTAATTGTACAGAGCTTAAATAAATTGTTTAAAAGAGAGTGAACTTAGTTTCCCCTTAGGACAAATTTGTTTTGTGACGTTTGATTTACAAAAAAAAAAAAAAAAAAGAAGACAAAAAAAAAAACTTGAAAAAAGAAATGGAATCTGCCACTGCAATACTGTTTTGCTTGCTACACGGCTCCAGGAATTTTACAACCAAACCACTAAATATAAATTAAATATAAATGAAATGTTGTAGTGATTTTTTTTTTTTATATATAACCTTCTTTGATAAATGTAAAAAGTTTAAGGAGCAGATAAAAAAAAAATATATTTAAAATTTAGATGGTACGGGAGGGGGGGGGGGGGGGGGAGAAGAGTCAACTCCAACACTCTTGACTTTGTGGTCATGTAAACCCATAAAAAAAGTACCAGCAGGAGATGTGTTTGAACTTTTTTTTTAATCCTTAAATGTCGTCATAGGAACAACAGTCTGCTCTGCAGGTGATATGGGTTACAATATCTAATTTTCTAGGAGAGGGAAAGAGTTGACTCCAACACTCTTGACTTCCTGGCCATGTAAATTAAAAAAAAAAGTACCATGTTTTTGAACCTTTTTTATTCTAAAGTGGCGGCTAACATAGAAGAGCAGTCAGCTCTACAAGGGATATTTGTTCAAATATCTAAATTTCTAGGGGAGGGGAAGAGATGACTCCAACACTCTTGACTTCCTGTCCATGTAAACCATTAAAAAAGTGATGTTTTGAACTTTTTTTTTTTTTTATCCTAAAGTGGCGGCTAACATAGAACAACAGTCTTCTCTCTAACATTATATTGGTTCAAATATCTAGTTTTCTATAAGAGGGGAAGAGTTGACTCCAACACTCTTAACTTCCTGGCCATGTAAACCATTAAAAAAGAACTTTTTTTTATTCTAAAGTAGCGGCTAACATAGAACAACAGTCTGCTCTGCAAGGGATATTGGTTCAAATATGGAAACTTCAAGGGGAGGGGAAGAGTTGACTCCAACACTCTTGACTTCCTGGCCATGTAAACCATTAAAAAAGTACCACCAGGTGATGTTTTTGAACTTTTGTATGCTAAACTGGCGTTCTTTGATAACTGTAAAAAGTTTAAGCAGCAGATAAAAATATATTTAAAATTAGATGGTAAAGGGGGCGGTTTAAGCTCAACACGGGATGCTCTGCAAGGGATATTGGTTCAAATATATAAATTTCGGGGGGGGGGGGGAGTAGACTCCAACACTCTTAACTTTCTGGCCATGTAAACCATTAAAAAAGTACCACCAGATGATGTTTTGAACTTTTTTTTTATCCTAAAGTGGTGGCTAACATAGAACAACAGTCTTCTCTCCAACATTATATTGGTTCGAATATCTAGTTTTTTAGGCGAGGGGAAGAGTTGACTCCAACACTCTTGACTTCCTAGCCATTTAACCCATAAAAAAGGGCCACCAGGTGATGTTTTTGAACTTTTTTTATCTTAAAGTGCCAGCTATCATAGAACAACAGTCTGTTCTGCAAATTATACTGGTTAAAATATCAAATTTTCTTTGGGGAAGGGAAGAGCTGACTTCAACACTTTTGACTTGTCATGTAAACCCCTACAAAAGTACCACCAGGTGATGTTTTTGAACTTTTGTATCCTAAAATGGCGTTCTTTGATAACTGTAAAAAGTTTAAGCAGCAGATAAAAAATATATTTAAAATTAGATGTTAAAGGGGGCGAGTTAAGGTTAACATGGGATGCTCTGCAAGGGATATTGGTTCAAATATATAAATTTCTAGGTGGGGGGGGGAGAGTTGACTCCAACACTCTTAACTTTCTGGCCATGTAAACCATTAAAAAAGTACCACCAGATGATGTTTTGAACTTTTTGTTTATCCTAAAGTGGTGGCTAACATAGAACAACAGTCTTCTCTCCAACATTATATTGGTTCGAATGTCTAGTTTTCTAGGCGAGGGGAAGAGTTGACTCCAACACTCTTGACTTCCTAGTCATTTAACCCATAAAAAAGGGCCACCAGGTGATGTTTTTGGAATTTTTTTTATCTTAAAGTGCCAGCTATCATAGAACAACAGTCTGTTCTGCAAATTATACTGGTTAAAATATCAAATTTTCTTGGGGAAGGGAAGAGCTGACTTCAACACTTTTGACTTATCGTGTAAACCCCTACAAAAGTACCAGCAGGTGATGTTTTTGATTGTTTTTTAGCCTAAAATAGCAGCTAACATATAACAACAGTCTGCTCTGCAAGGGATAACTCTGCAAGGTTCAAAAATCTAATATTCTAGGGGAGGGGAAGAGTTGACTCCAACAATTTTAACTTCCTGGCCATGTAAACCATTAAAATAGTACCACCAGGTGATGCTTTTGAACTTTTATATCCTAAAATTGTGTTCTTTGATAAATATAAAAAGTTTAAGGAGCAGATAAAAATATATTTTAAATTTGGATGAAATGGGGAGGTGGGTGAAATAGTCAATCCCAACACTTCTTGACTTCCTGGCCACGTAAACCCGTTAAAAAGAACCACCAGGTGATGCTTTTGAACTTTTTTTTTTTTTTTTTAATCCTAATGTGGCCGCTAACATAGAACAGCAGTCAGCTCTGCAAGTTATATTGGTTCAAATATCTCATATTGTAGGGGAGGGGGAGAGTTGACTCCATCACTCTTGACTTCCTGGCCATGTAATAAACCCATAAAAAAAAGTACCACCAGGTGATGTTTTTGAACTTTTTTTCATCCTTAAATGTTATCTAACATAGAAAAACAGTCTGCTCTGCAAGTGTTATTGGTTCAAATATCTCATTTTCTGTACGGTGTGGGTGATTTTACATGATTATGATAGGTGTAAATGTTATTAGCAGCCCATAAAAATTAGAGTAAAGAAAGGTCTCCCACAAAATGGACCAATGGAATGCCTTGTTTCAGTGAGAATGACTCCGCTTCTGTGGAGAACCTTCTTTCTTCTGGTGTGTATGAATAAGCTCCCCTCAGGACCAGTCCAAAACGGTGTGTAGATGGAGCGTTGTGTAGTAGCAGCTCACTTGAAGCCCATAAAACACCCTTTAGCACCTGTCTGGGAATACTCAATACAGATTTTTTTTTTTTTTACCGACAGTACTGGCTGTAGCTTTGTACAACAGCTTAAAGTGTCTTTAAGGCCCCATTCAAGCTAGTGTGATTTGTCATGCAACTGTGGACCCCAAATTCGAATGACAAGTCACACCCCATGTTTCCCAATGAGTACAGTTTATATCTGTGTGACTTAAAGTTGCAGCGACTTTAAAGTAGTTCCTGCACTACTTTGGTCCGACTTTCATGTGACCTGAGGGCCATAGACTTCAATGTATACCCTCAAAAGTCACATGAAAGTCGCACCTGCATAATACACATGCATGCATGTGGATATACACTTGTGTGCGATTTTATAAAGCACAAACAATCACATCTGTTTTTTGACCCCTGTCCCAGCCCATCCCTTCTGCAGAGAAGCCCCTCCCGAGCAAATTGTCCTTCCATCTCTGTCCCTGGTGTCCCTTCTGAAAGAGAAGTGAGCTCTAATCCTAACCCTAAGCTCTAACCCTAGCCGTAACCCAACCCTAGCCATAACCCTAACCCTAGCCAAACCTTAACCCTAACCCTAGCCAAACCTTAACCCTAACCAAACCTTAACCCTAACCCTACCCTAGCCAAACCTTAAACCTAACGCCACCCTAGCCATAACCCTAAACCTAGCGGTGACCCTAACCTAGCTTTAGCTCTAAACCTAGCCATAAGGATAACCCTAGCCGTAACCCAACCCTAGCTAAACCTTAACCCTAACTACCCTAGCCATAACCCTAGCCAAACCTTAACCCTAACCCTAGCCAAACCTTAACCCTAACCCTACCCTAGCCATAACCCTAGCCAAACCTTAAACCTAACCCCACCCTAGCCATAACCCTAAACCTAGCCGTGGCCCTAACTTAGCCTTAGCTCTAACCCTAGACATAATGATAACCCTAACGCTCTAACCCTAGCCATGACAATAACCCTAACGTTTGCCCTAACCCTAGCCATAACTCTATCTCTAGCCATAACTCTAATGCCGCATACACGCGGTCGGACTTTCCGACGGAAAATGTGCGATCGGAGCTTGTTGTCGGAAATTCTGACCATGTGTAGGCTCCATCGGACTTTTTCCATCGGAATTTCCGACACACAAAGTTTGAGAGCTGGATCTAAAATTTTCAGACAACAAAATCCGTTCGCGTAAATTCCGATCGTGTGTACACAATTCCGACGCACAAAGTGCCACGCATGCTCAAAATCAAGCAGAAGAGCAGCACTGGCTATTGAACTTCATTTTTCTCGGCTTGTCGTACGTGTTGTACGTCGCCGCGTTCTTGACGTTCGAAATTTCCGACCAACTTTGTGTGACCATGTGTATGAATAACAAGTTTGAGCCAACATCCGTCAGAATGTGCGATCATGTGTACAGGGCATAACACTTGCCCTAACTCTAACCCTAGCTATAACCCTAACACTTGCCTGAACACTAACCCTAGCCATAGCCCTAACCTAGGCATAACCCTATCACCTGCAGGAACCCTAGGCATAACCCTAACCTAACCTTAGCTCTATCCCTAGCCATAACCCTAGCCATAGCTCTAACCCTAGCCATAGGCCTAACTAAAAACCTAGCCATAACTCTACACCTGCCATAACCCTAACCTAACTTTAGCTCGTACCCCAGCTATAACACTAACCCAAGCCATAACCCTAACACTTGCCTAACTCTAACCCTAGCCTAACAATAGCCATAACCCTTACCCTAGTCTAACCCTAGCCATAATCACTATGATAGGAAAATTGTGTCACACCATGCATGTTATCATTGGCCAAAGCCAAAGTTGCACTCATCCAAAGTCGCATCAAGTCACACTGTAAAGTCGTAATGGAAATCGCACGTTTTTGAAGTCACACAAGTGTGAATGGAGTCTAAAGCTACAGGGATCTGTATTCAGTGCTAGCAATTAGGAGCCAATGAGTGCTTTGAGGTCTTCAAGCTTGAGGGAAGAACTTGGCTTACAGAATGGTCTACAAAGTCCAAGGACCTTCCTTTGCTTTTTTGTTTTGTTTACAGGCCCTTTAAAACATTCATGCCATGTTTTAGATCTTTAAAGTATATAGTTTGTATGAGATCTGTGGTGGCGAAGCAAACGCTTTGTGAGCTAGGTTAGTGTATTTTTCGGCTGTCCATGCGTTTACCTGTGCCCAGCCCCCTTTTGAGAGGTCGATGCAGGTGACACGAGGGCTTGTTGGACTTGTGTGAACTGCTTTTGTTAACCAATCAGAAAAGTTTTTCTTAAGTTTGTTAGTTATATTGTCTAATTTGGTGCAAAGCAGAGAAACTGGATACAATTTAAGCTGGTCGTTGGAAGTTTCTTTGGTTTTTGCACAATTGTATAAAATGGTCGATGAAAATTGGTGGGAAAGGAGTAAGTATAAATCTGCAAGGAGATAAAAGATCCAAGCTCAGCGAGGTCCTCCATTCCACTGACAGGTGCAACCTGCGCTTAGGTTGTCCATGGCACATCAGATGAGTAATTCGAATTGCTATTCGGGCAGGTTTACCTGCCCAAAGCTACCACATGTCTGGACTTCAGCCATCAGAGGGTCATGTGATCCCAATAGGCTGGGTCCTTCAGCTTGGGCCATTGGGGCAGGAAAGTCCAGCTATAGGTAGGCCAGGAAAGTCCAGCTATAGGTAGGCCAGGAAAGTCCAGCTATAGGTAGGCCAGGAAAGTCCAGCTATAGTTTTGGATCAATGGAGGCTCATGCGTTGCCTATCTTTGCATATATATTGTAAAACTTTTTACCAGCAGCTCTTGCTAAGAACACTTCTGGTTGGATTTGTGATGGTCAGTTGCCGTCTTACTGTATGTCCGGGCAGCTTTGACGTGTCTGTAAAACCACAGCAAGCTCCTCCTCACACCTAGCACTACGCCATGGAGGGGCAGAGGGATTTTTATTATTGTACAGAATTTACAATATACAGTGGGGGAAAATACTGATTTGCTCCCCTGCAGATTGTGTAAGTTTTGCCCACTTACAAAGAAATGAAGGGTCTATATTTTTTATCATAGGTGTATTTTATATGATAGAGAAAGAATATCAACCAAAAATCCAGAAAAAACACGATACAAATGTTATAAATGGAGTTTGCAGTTCAGGGAGTAAAATAAGTATTTGACCCCCAAGCAAAACATGACTTAGTAGTTGGTGGAGAAACCCTTGTTGGTGATCACAGAGGTCAGACGTTTCTTGTGGTTGGTGATCAGGTTTCCACACATCTCAGGAGGGATTTTGATCTACTCTTCTTTACAGATCTTCTCTAAATCCTTAAGGTTGCTGTCACTTGGCAACTCGGAAGTTTCAGCTCCCTCCATAAATTTTCTATAGGATTAAGGTCTGGAGGCTGGCTAGGCCACTCCATGACCTTCATGTGCTCCTTCTTGAGCCACCCCTTTGTTGCCTTGGTGGTATGTTTTGGGTCATTGTCAAGCTGGAAGACCCATACACGGCCCATCCCGTGCTTGACTGTAGGGATGGTGTTCTTAGGGTCATAGTCAGCATTTTTCTTCTTCCAAACACTGCGAGTCGAGTTAAAGCCAAAGAGCTTAATTTTGGTCTCATCTGACCACAGAACTTTCTTCCAATCCTTCTCTGAATCATTTAGATGTTCATTGGCAAACTTCAGACGTTCCTGTACATGTGTCTTCTTGAGGAGGAGGACCTTGCAGGCGCTGCAGGATTTCAGTCCATGGTGGCATATTGTGTTACCAATGGTTTGTTTGGTGACTGGTCCCAATTGCCTTGAGATCTTTCACAAGCTCCTCCCATGTAGTTCTGGGCGGATCCCTCACTTTTCTCATGACCATCCTCACCCCATGAGGAGAAATCTTCCATGGAGCTCCAGACTGAGGGCGACTGATGGTAATTTTGTATTTTTTCCATTTGCGAATAATCGCTCCAACAGTTGTCTCCTTCTCACCAAGCTTCTTGCTGATGGTCTTGTAGCCCATTCCAGCCTTGTGCAGGTCTACAATCTTCTCCCTGACGTCCTCTGACAGATCTTTGGTCTTCCCCATGATGGTGAGGATTGGATGGAAGAAAGAGATTCTGTGGACAGGTGTCTTTTATACACATAACGAGCTGTCGTTAGGAGAACCTTCTTACATTGACAGGACTAATCTGTGTACCACATGAGCACCTACTGTAGCCAGTCTGTGGGGGGCAGAATTATTGTTGGTTGGTAGGGGATCAAATACTTATTTTACTCACTGAACTGCAACTCCATTTATAACATTTGTATTATGAGTTTTTTTTCTGGATTTTTGGTTGATATTCTGTCTCTATCATATAAAATACACCTATGATAAAAATTATAGACCCTTCATTTCTTTGTAAGTGGGCAAAACTTACAAAATCCGCAGGGGAGACAATCATTATTTTCCCCACTATAAAGGGGGACAGTACACTTACAATACAATTCACTACAAAAGGGTTAGGAAGGCCTTAGTTATGGGAGCTTACAATCTAAAGGGGAGGGGCAAGTGATGAGGTGTGGGGGTGAGTTGATGGAGAACGTAAATCCTTAGTTATTAGGTGGAGGTGGGATGGGCCTCCTGATGAGAGGAGTTTAAAGGGATCACCTAAAGCTGGACAGGTTGGGGTAGTGAGTTCCAGAGGATAGGAAGAACTCCAGGGAAATCCTGAAGGCGAGTGTAGGAGGAGGAGATGGAGGGGTGCTAGAGCGTAGGAGGAGCTGGGTTCCTTTACCAGGAGGTACCAGGCAGAGGGGTAGCACAGGGAAGGTACGTAATGACCACTTATGGTGCCTCCCATTAAGGCAGCCTATCACTTTGCCCAGTAAGGGTAAAGCGCCGGTTCAGTTTAATAATAATAATAACCCACCTTCCACTCATTGCATGACTATGTATGCTTGGACGTTGTGACCGCTCACATTTAGACCATTGTTGAGTGGTGAGATTGCACCCTCACATGCAACCACCATATCCTGCCTCAGACCAGATAAGAAGATACTCCTGTTCCCTCCACATTAGCGCCTCTGAAGAGTGATCTGCATTTGTTCTGCTCTTCAGAGAGCATTTGACAGGCAGTGAGAAGGTCTCGTATTGCCTCCTCACCGCCTGCTATAACCCCTTGAACCCGACAGGGACCGGTCATAGACTCAGGATCAAGACAAGGACCGGTCATAGACTCGGGATCAAGACAAGGACGGGTCATAAACTCGGGATCAAGACAAGGACGGGTCATAAACTCGGGATCAAGACAAGGACGGGTCATAGACTCAGGATCAGGACAAGGACGGGTCATAGACTCAGGATCAAGACAAGGACGGGTCATAGACTCAGGATCAGGACAAGGACGGGTCATAGACTCAGGATCAAGACAAGGACGGGTCATAGACTCAGGATCAGGACAAGGACGGGTCATAGACTCAGGATCAGGACAAGGACCAGTCATACATTACCTGTTCTTTGCTGCATTCCTGGGAGGTCGGTGCTGTTTGTTTGGTCTGGGGGTCCTGCATGAACTTTGCAGGGATTGTTCCAGGACTATTTAGCATTACAGCGCTAATGACCTCAATGTGTGTCTGTAAATACCCCCCCTGACTTTGATGACACCAGAAGAAGCCGCATAGTTCATGTTCCTCTCTTATTGAATATTCATGGCAGTCATTTCACTTGTTCTCAGTGCTGTGAGAGGTTTGCAGAAACTCAGAGTCTCCGAAAATCTTCCCTGGATGGCATATAGAGTGTCTCAATGAGGTCCTTCCCTCACATCAAAGTCCCCTTAACATCAGAGGTCGGTCCCCCCTTTACATCAGAACCCCCTTCACATTAGATGCCCCCCATCATGTCAAAGTCCCCCCTACATTAGAGTCCCAATTCACATTAGTCACCTCTTCATGTCAAAGTCTCTCCTAAATATCACAGTCACCCCTATACATCAAGGGGCCCCTATACTGTATATGATTCCTCCCAACACCACAGAGTCCCATCAATCACACAGTCCCCTCTTCAGATCCCTATCATTTGGCCCCAGCAGCACAGTAGAGGGTGGGAGGTGGATCAGGTCTAGAAGAGATGGACTTCTGTCCTCCCCTGAATGCTGAGGGTGGCCTTGAATGCTGCCTGCCCTGGATCACAGTCATGTGTTGCCATGGTGCAGGCAATCCATCCACCATTACTATAGCAATGAAAGATGCTAGGCATCCTGGCTCTAGACTATCATTGGTTGTGATGGTGCTGGTGGCCGGCCTGCATATACCATGGCAACTCATAATGCCAATCTGGGGTAAACTGGGTCCTGTGTTTGCAACATTCTTGGAGAACCCAGGCGACACCCTGGTTGAGAAGCACTGCCCTACCATATATTATAACTAAATGTACAATATATAGATTTAATAATGTCAGAGTATAGACACAGTGGGGGGATCACCCATCCACATCCAGTGTGTAGATGAAGGGTCAGCTGGCTGGCTGAAGGAAAAAACTGACCCATGTCTGGGCAACTTTAGTGTTAACTTAGGGTTAAGGCTATCTTAGGGTTATTTTCGATTAGTGCTACCTTAGAGTTAGTGTTATCTTAGGGTTAGTGTTATCATAGGGTTGCCTTAGGCTTAGTGTTATCTTACGGTTAAGGTTATCTTAGGGTTAGGGTTAGCTTATGGTTAGGGTTATCTAGGGTTAGGGTTACCTTAGGGTTAGGGTTATCTAGGGTTAGGGTTACCTTAGGCTTAGTGTTACCTTACGATTAGGGTTATTTTAGGGTTACCTTATGGTTAGGGTTATCAAGGGTTAGAGTTACCTTAGGGTTAGTGTTATCTTACGGTTAGGATTATCTAGGGTTAGGGTTACTTTAGGGTTAGTGTTATCTTACGGTTAGGGTTACCTTAGGGTTAGTGTTATCTTAAAGTCAGGGTTACCTTTGGTTAGTGTTATGTTAAGGATAGTGTTATCCTAGGGTTAGGGTTATGTTTGGGTTAGTGTTAACTTAGGGTTAGGGTTACCTTATGGTTAGGGTTATCTAGGGTTACGGTTACCTTAGGGTTAGGATTATCTTAGGGTTAGCTTTACTTTATGGTTAGGGTTATCTAGAGTTAGTGTTATCTTACAGTTAGGGTTATCTAGGGTTAGGGTTACCTTAGGGTCAGGGTTTTCTTAGAGTTAATGTTTGGGTTACATTAGGGTTAGTGTTAACTTACGGTTAGGGTTATCTTAGAGTTGGGTTTACCTTCGGTTAGTGTTATTTTAGGGATAGTGTTATCCTAGGGCTAGGGTTATGTTTGGGTTAGTGTTAACTTAGGGTTAGGGTTACCTTATGGGTAGGGTTATCTAGGGTTAGGGTTACCTTAGGGTTAGTGTTATCATAGGATTACCTTACGGATAGTGTTATCTTGTGGTTAGGGTTATCTAGGGTTAGGGTTACTTTAGGGTTAGGGTTACCTTATGGTTAAGGTTATCTAGGTTTAGGGTTATCTTAGGGTTAGGGTTACCTTATGGTTAGGGTTAACTAGGATTAGTGTTATCTTATGGTTTGGGTTATCTAGGGTTAGGGTTACCTTAGGGTTAGGGTTATCTAGGGATAGTGTTATCCTAGGGTTTGGGTTAGTGTTAACTTAGGGTTAGGGTTACCTTATGGTTAAGGTTATCTAGGGTTAGGGTTACCTTAGGGTTAGGATTATCTTAGGGTTAGCTTTACTTTATGGTTAGGGTTATCTAGGGTTAGTGTTATCTTACAGTTAGGGATATCTAGGGTTAGGGTTACCTTAGGGTCAGGGTTATCTTAGAGTTAGTGTTTGGGTTACCTTAGGGTTAGTGTTAACTTACGCTTAGGGTTATCTTAGGGTTAGGTTTACCTTCGGTTAGTGTTATTTCAGGGATAGTGTTATCCTAGGGCTAGGGTTATGTTTGGGTTAGTGTTATCATAGGATTACCTTACGGATAGTGTTATCTTATGGTTAGGGTTATCTAGGGTACAATACAGAAAGTAGTGCAGCGCTATAAATCTCAATCAATATTTAAATGTCCGAGAATAAAAACAATATGCATCAATAATGGTGCAGAGTGCTTCATGCAAATCCTTCATGCGATAGACCGCTGAGGAAGTCCTATCGGACGATACGCGTGCGGATTGGTTTCATCCCGGTTTAGACACCGCTGCAGCCGCCTTATCTTATACTGTCATCTGTAATTAATATGCGCTTTTAAGCTTAGCACTGGCCATAGTGCTAATTATGTGAGTACCTGTCTTTTAATAAAGGAACTGTTTTTAAAAGTTATACAGAGAGCACTATGTATTTTCTTTGTTTATTCCATGCATACTGGGAAGAAAAGTATTGATCCCTATTAAGAAAGAGGTTTTCCGCTTTCCGGTCAAGACATTACCCTGACCACCAATTGAGTGGTGAACGCTTATGAGACCTTCCTGTTAGTTCAGGGGTCACTTTTGCAAGGTGAGCGGTTTGACTGACAGGAGGGGGAGCACGGACTTAAGAGCACTGTGGATTTGCATGAAGCACTCTGCACCATTATTGATACATATTGGTTTTATTCTCGGACATTTAAATATTGATTGAGATTTATAGCGCTGCACTACTTTCTGTATTGTACCATGTGAAAGGATTTATATATTTGCCTTTAGTGTTCAGCAGCTAGGCTTTTTTTGGAGTTTTTTTGCGCTGACTGTTTGTTTTTGTATATTAGGGTTATCTAGGGTTAGGGTTACCTTAAGGTTAGGGTTACCTTATGGTTAAGGTTATCTAGGATTAGGGTTATCTTAGGGTTAGGGTTTCCTTATGGTTAGGGTTATCTAGGATTAGTGTTATCTTATGGTTTGGGTTATCTAGGGTTAGGGTTACCTTAGGGTTAGGGTTATCTAGGGTTAGGGTTATATAGTATTAGTGTTATCTTATGGTTAGGGTTATCTAGGGTTAGGGTTAATTTATGGTTAGGGTTATCTAGGGTTAGGGTTATCTTAGGGTTGGGGTTACCTTATGGTTAGGGTTATCTAGGGTTAGGGTTACCTTATGGTTAGGGTTATCTAGGGTTAGGGTTATCTTAGGGTTAGAGTTACCTTATGGTTAGGGTTATCCAGGGTTAGGGTTATCTTATGGTTTGCGTTATCTATGGTTAGGTTTACCTTAGGGCTAGGGTTATCTAGGGTTAGGGTTATTTTAGGGTTAGGGTTATCTAGGATTAGTGTTATCTTAGGGTTAGGGTTATGTAGGGTTAGGGTTACCTTAGGGTTAGGGTTACCTTATGGTTAGGGTTATCTAGGGTTAGGGTTATCTAGGATTAGTGTTATCTTGTGGTTAGGGTTATCTAGGGTTAGGGTTATCTTATGGTTAGGGTTATCTAGGGTTAGGGTTATCTTAGGGGTAGGATTATCTAGGGTTAGGGTTATCTTAGGGTTAGGGTTTCCTTTGGTTAGTGTTATTTTAACGATAGTAACGATAGTGTTATCGTAGGGTTAGGGTTATGTTTGGGTTAGGGTTACCTTATGGTTAGGGTTATCTAGGGTTAGGGTTATCTTAGGGTTAGGGCTACCTTATGGTTAGGGTTATCTAGGGTTAGGGTTATCTTATGGTTTGGGTTATCTAGGGTTAGGTTTGCCTTAGGGTTAGGGTTATCTAGGATTAGTGTTATCTTATGGTTAGGGTTATCTAGGGTTAGGGTTACCTTATGGTTAGCGTTATCTAGGGTTAGGGTTATCTAGGATTAGTGTTATCTTATGGTTAGGGTTATCTAGGGTTAGTGTTACCTTAGGGTTAGGATTATCTTAGGGTTAGCTTTACTTTATGGTTAGGGTTATCTAGGGTTAGTGTTATCTTACAGTTAGGGTTATCTAGGGTTAGGGTTACCTTAGGGTCAGGGTTATCTTAGAGTTAGTGTTTTCTTAGGGTTAGGGTTACCTTAGGGTTAGTGTTATCTTACGGTTAGGGTTATCTTAGGGTTAGATTTACCTTCGGTTAGTGTTATTTTAGGGATTGTGTTATCCTAGGGCTAGGGTTATGTTTGGGTTAGTGTTAACTTAGGGTTAGGGTTATCTTGAATTAGTGTTTTCTTATGGTTAGGGTTATCTAGGGTTAGGGTTACCTTAGGGTTAGGGTTACCTTATGGTTAGGGTTATCTAGGGTTAGGGTTAGTATTATCTTCCTGTTAGGGTTATCTAGGGTTAGGGTTGCCTTAGGGTCAGGGTTATCTTAGAGTTAATGTTTTCTTAGGGTTAGGGTTACCTTAGGGTTAGTGTTATCTTACGGTTAGGGTTATCTTAGGGTTAGATTTACCTTCGGTTAGTGTTATTTTAGGAATAGTGTTATCCTAGGGCTAGGGTTCTGTTTGGGTTAGTGTTAACTTAGGGTTAGGGTTACCTTATGGTTATGGTTATCTAGGGTTAGGGTTACCTTAGGGTTAGTGTTATCATAGGATTACCTTACGGTTAGTGTTATCTTATGGTTAGGGTTATCTAGGGTTAGGGTTACCTTAGGGTTAGGGTTACCTTATGGTTAGGGTTATCTAAGATTGGTGTTATCTTATGGTTTGGGTTATCTAGGGTTAGGGTTACCTTAGGGTTATCTAGGGTTAGGGTTTTCTTAGGGTTAGGGTTATCTTGGATTAGTGTTATCTTATGGTTAGGATTATCTAGGGTTAGGGTTACCTTAGGGTTAGGGTTACCTTATGGTTTGGGTTATCTAGGGTTAGGGTTACCTTAGGGTTAGGATTATCTTAGGGTTAGCTTTACTTTATGGTTAGGGTTATCTAGGGTTAGTGTTATCTTAAAGTTAGGGTTATCCAGGGTTAGGGTTACCTTAGGGTCAGGGTTATCTTAGAGTTAGTGTTTTCTTAGGGTTACCTTAGGGTTAGTGTTATCTTATGGTTAGGGTTATCTTAGGTTTAGGTTTACCTTCGGTTAGTGTTATTTTAGGGATAGTGTTATCCTAGGGCTAGGGTTAAGTTTGGGTTAGTGTTAACTTAGGGTTAGGGTTACCTTATGGTTAGGGTTATCTAGGGTTAGGGTTACCTTAGGGGTTAGTGTTATCATAGGATTACCTTACAGTTAGTGTTATCTTATGGTTAGGGTTATCTAGGGTTAGAGTTACCTTAGGGTTAGTGTTATCATAGGGTTACCTTAGGATTAGGGTTACCTTATGGTTAAGGTTATCTAGGTTTAGGGTTATCTTATGGTTAGGGTTATCTAGGATTAGTGTTATCTTATGGCTTAGGTTATCTAGGGTTAGGGTTACCTTAGGGTTAGGGTTATCTAGGGTTAGGGTTATCTTATGGTTTGGGTTATCTAGGGTTAGGGTTACCTTAGGGCTAGGGTCATCTAGGTTTAGGGTTATCTTAGGTTTAGAGTTATCTAGGATTAGTGTTATCTTATGGTTAGGGTTATCTAGGGTTAGGGTTACCTTAGGGTTAGGGTTAACTTATGGTTAGGGTTATCTAGGGCTAGGGTTATCTAGGATTAGTGTTATCTTATGGTTAGGGTTATCTAGGGTTAGGGTTATCTTAGGGTTAGGGTTACCTTATGGTTAAGGTTATCTAGGTTTAGGGTTATCTTAGGGTTAGGGTTACCTTATGGTTAGGGTTAACTAGGATTAGTGTTATCTTATGGTTTGGGTTATCTAGGGTTAGGGTTACCTTAGGGTTAGGGTTATCTAGGGATAGTGTTATCCTAGGGTTTGGGTTAGTGTTAACTTAGGGTTAGGGTTACCTTATGGTTAAGGTTATCTAGGGTTAGGGTTACCTTAGGGTTAGGATTATCTTAGGGTTAGCTTTACTTTATGGTTAGGGTTATCTAGGGTTAGTGTTATCTTACAGTTAGGGATATCTAGGGTTAGGGTTACCTTAGGGTCAGGGTTATCTTAGAGTTAGTGTTTGGGTTACCTTAGGGTTAGTGTTAACTTACGCTTAGGGTTATCTTAGGGTTAGGTTTACCTTCGGTTAGTGTTATTTCAGGGATAGTGTTATCCTAGGGCTAGGGTTATGTTTGGGTTAGTGTTATCATAGGATTACCTTACGGATAGTGTTATCTTATGGTTAGGGTTATCTAGGGTACAATACAGAAAGTAGTGCAGCGCTATAAATCTCAATCAATATTTAAATGTCCGAGAATAAAAACAATATGCATCAATAATGGTGCAGAGTGCTTCATGCAAATCCTTCATGCGATAGACCGCTGAGGAAGTCCTATCGGACGATACGCGTGCGGATTGGTTTCATCCCGGTTTAGACACCGCTGCAGCCGCCTTATCTTATACTGTCATCTGTAATTAATATGCGCTTTTAAGCTTAGCACTGGCCATAGTGCTAATTATGTGAGTACCTGTCTTTTAATAAAGGAACTGTTTTTAAAAGTTATACAGAGAGCACTATGTATTTTCTTTGTTTATTCCATGCATACTGGGAAGAAAAGTATTGATCCCTATTAAGAAAGAGGTTTTCCGCTTTCCGGTCAAGACATTACCCTGACCACCAATTGAGTGGTGAACGCTTATGAGACCTTCCTGTTAGTTCAGGGGTCACTTTTGCAAGGTGAGCGGTTTGACTGACAGGAGGGGGAGCACGGACTTAAGAGCACTGTGGATTTGCATGAAGCACTCTGCACCATTATTGATACATATTGGTTTTATTCTCGGACATTTAAATATTGATTGAGATTTATAGCGCTGCACTACTTTCTGTATTGTACCATGTGAAAGGATTTATATATTTGCCTTTAGTGTTCAGCAGCTAGGCTTTTTTTGGAGTTTTTTTGCGCTGACTGTTTGTTTTTGTATATTAGGGTTATCTAGGGTTAGGGTTACCTTAAGGTTAGGGTTACCTTATGGTTAAGGTTATCTAGGATTAGGGTTATCTTAGGGTTAGGGTTTCCTTATGGTTAGGGTTATCTAGGATTAGTGTTATCTTATGGTTTGGGTTATCTAGGGTTAGGGTTACCTTAGGGTTAGGGTTATCTAGGGTTAGGGTTATATAGTATTAGTGTTATCTTATGGTTAGGGTTATCTAGGGTTAGGGTTAATTTATGGTTAGGGTTATCTAGGGTTAGGGTTATCTTAGGGTTGGGGTTACCTTATGGTTAGGGTTATCTAGGGTTAGGGTTACCTTATGGTTAGGGTTATCTAGGGTTAGGGTTATCTTAGGGTTAGAGTTACCTTATGGTTAGGGTTATCCAGGGTTAGGGTTATCTTATGGTTTGCGTTATCTATGGTTAGGTTTACCTTAGGGCTAGGGTTATCTAGGGTTAGGGTTATTTTAGGGTTAGGGTTATCTAGGATTAGTGTTATCTTAGGGTTAGGGTTATGTAGGGTTAGGGTTACCTTAGGGTTAGGGTTACCTTATGGTTAGGGTTATCTAGGGTTAGGGTTATCTAGGATTAGTGTTATCTTGTGGTTAGGGTTATCTAGGGTTAGGGTTATCTTATGGTTAGGGTTATCTAGGGTTAGGGTTATCTTAGGGGTAGGATTATCTAGGGTTAGGGTTATCTTAGGGTTAGGGTTTCCTTTGGTTAGTGTTATTTTAACGATAGTAACGATAGTGTTATCGTAGGGTTAGGGTTATGTTTGGGTTAGGGTTACCTTATGGTTAGGGTTATCTAGGGTTAGGGTTATCTTAGGGTTAGGGCTACCTTATGGTTAGGGTTATCTAGGGTTAGGGTTATCTTATGGTTTGGGTTATCTAGGGTTAGGTTTGCCTTAGGGTTAGGGTTATCTAGGATTAGTGTTATCTTATGGTTAGGGTTATCTAGGGTTAGGGTTACCTTATGGTTAGCGTTATCTAGGGTTAGGGTTATCTAGGATTAGTGTTATCTTATGGTTAGGGTTATCTAGGGTTAGTGTTACCTTAGGGTTAGGATTATCTTAGGGTTAGCTTTACTTTATGGTTAGGGTTATCTAGGGTTAGTGTTATCTTACAGTTAGGGTTATCTAGGGTTAGGGTTACCTTAGGGTCAGGGTTATCTTAGAGTTAGTGTTTTCTTAGGGTTAGGGTTACCTTAGGGTTAGTGTTATCTTACGGTTAGGGTTATCTTAGGGTTAGATTTACCTTCGGTTAGTGTTATTTTAGGGATTGTGTTATCCTAGGGCTAGGGTTATGTTTGGGTTAGTGTTAACTTAGGGTTAGGGTTATCTTGAATTAGTGTTTTCTTATGGTTAGGGTTATCTAGGGTTAGGGTTACCTTAGAGTTAGGGTTACCTTATGGTTAGGGTTATCTAGGGTTAGGGTTAGTATTATCTTCCTGTTAGGGTTATCTAGGGTTAGGGTTGCCTTAGGGTCAGGGTTATCTTAGAGTTAATGTTTTCTTAGGGTTAGGGTTACCTTAGGGTTAGTGTTATCTTACAGTTAGGGTTATCTTAGGGTTAGATTTACCTTCGGTTAGTGTTATTTTAGGAATAGTGTTATCCTAGGGCTAGGGTTCTGTTTGGGTTAGTGTTAACTTAGGGTTAGGGTTACCTTATGGTTATCTAGGGTTAGGGTTACCTTAGGGTTAGTGTTATCATAGGATTACCTTACGGTTAGTGTTATCTTATGGTTAGGGTTATCTAGGGTTAGGGTTACCTTAGGGTTAGGGTTACCTTATGGTTAGGGTTATCTAAGATTGGTGTTATCTTATGGTTTGGGTTATCTAGGGTTAGGGTTACCTTAGGGTTATCTAGGGTTAGGGTTATCTTAGGGTTAGGGTTATCTTGGATTAGTGTTATCTTATGGTTAGGATTATCTAGGGTTAGGGTTACCTTAGGGTTAGGGTTACCTTATGGTTTGGGTTATCTAGGGTTAGGGTTACCTTAGGGTTAGGATTATCTTAGGGTTAGCTTTACTTTATGGTTAGGGTTATCTAGGGTTAGTGTTATCTTAAAGTTAGGGTTATCCAGGGTTAGGGTTACCTTAGGGTCAGGGTTATCTTAGAGTTAGTGTTTTCTTAGGGTTACCTTAGGGTTAGTGTTATCTTATGGTTAGGGTTATCTTAGGTTTAGGTTTACCTTCGGTTAGTGTTATTTTAGGGATAGTGTTATCCTAGGGCTAGGGTTAAGTTTGGGTTAGTGTTAACTTAGGGTTAGGGTTACCTTATGGTTAGGGTTATCTAGGGTTAGGGTTACCTTAGGGGTTAGTGTTATCATAGGATTACCTTACAGTTAGTGTTATCTTATGGTTAGGGTTATCTAGGGTTAGAGTTACCTTAGGGTTAGTGTTATCATAGGGTTACCTTAGGATTAGGGTTACCTTATGGTTAAGGTTATCTAGGTTTAGGGTTATCTTAGGGTTACCTTATGGTTAGGGTTATCTAGGATTAGTGTTATCTTATGGCTTAGGTTATCTAGGGTTAGGGTTACCTTAGGGTTAGGGTTATCTAGGGTTAGGGTTATCTTATGGTTTGGGTTATCTAGGGTTAGGGTTACCTTAGGGCTAGGGTCATCTAGGTTTAGGGTTATCTTAGGTTTAGAGTTATCTAGGATTAGTGTTATCTTATGGTTAGGGTTATCTAGGGTTAGGGTTACCTTAGGGTTAGGGTTAACTTATGGTTAGGGTTATCTAGGGCTAGGGTTATCTAGGATTAGTGTTATCTTATGGTTAGGGTTATCTAGGGTTAGGGTTATCTTAGGGTTAGGGTTACCTTATGGTTAGGGTTATCTAGGGTTAGGGTTATCTTATGGTTTGGGTTATCTAGGGTTAGGGTTACCTTAGGGTTAGGGTTATCTAGGATTAGTGTTATTTCATGGTTAGGGTTATCTAGGGTTAGGGTTACTTTAGGGTTAGGGTTAACTTATGGTTAGGGTCATCTAGGGTTAGGTTTATCTAGGATTAGTGTTATCCTATGGTTAGGGTTATCTAGGGTTAGGGTTACCTTATGGTTAGGGTTATCTAGGGTTAGGGTTATCTTATGGTTTGGGTTATCTAGGGTTAGGGTTACCTTAGGTTAGGGTTATCTAGTGTTAGGGTTATCTTAGGGTTAGGGTTATCTTATGGTTTGGGTTATCTAGGGTTAGGGTTACCTTAGGGTTAGGGTTATCTAGTGTTAGGGTTATCTTATGGTTAGGGTTATCTAGGGTTAGGGTTATCTTATGGTTTGGGTTATCTAGGGTTAGGGTTATCTTATGGTTTGGGTTATCTAGGGTTAGGGTTACCTTAGGGTTAGGGTTATCTAGTGTTAGGGTTATCTTAGGGTTAGGGTTAACTTATGGTTAGGGTTATCTAGAGCTAGGGTTATCTAGGATTAGTGTTATCTTATGGTTAGGGTTATCTAGGGTTAGGGTTATCTTAGGGTTAGGGTTACCTTATGGTTAGGGTTATCTAGGGTTAGGGTTATCTTATGGTTTGGGTTATCTAGGGTTAGGGTTACCTTAGGGTTAGGGTTATCTAGGATTAGTGTTATTTCATGGTTAGGGTTATCTAGGGTTAGGGTTACTTTAGGGTTAGGGTTAACTTATGGTTAGGGTCATCTAGGGTTAGGTTTATCTAGGATTAGTGTTATCCTATGGTTAGGGTTATCTAGGGTTAGGGTTACCTTATGGTTAGGGTTATCTAGGGTTAGGGTTATCTTATGGTTTGGGTTATCTAGGGTTAGGGTTACCTTAGGTTAGGGTTATCTAGTGTTAGGGTTATCTTAGGGTTAGGGTTATCTTATGGTTTGGGTTATCTAGGGTTAGGGTTACCTTAGGGTTAGGGTTATCTAGTGTTAGGGTTATCTTATGGTTAGGGTTATCTAGGGTTAGGGTTATCTTATGGTTTGGGTTATCTAGGGTTAGGGTTATCTTATGGTTTGGGTTATCTAGGGTTAGGGTTACCTTAGGGTTAGGGTTATCTAGTGTTAGGGTTATCTTAGGGTTAGGGTTATCTAGGATTAGTGTTAGGTTAGGGTTTTCTTTGGTTAGTGTTATTTTAGGGATAGTGTTATCGTAGGGTTAGGGTTATGTTTGGGTTAGTGCTAACTTATGGTGAGGGTTATCTTAAGGTTACCTTAGTGTTAGAGGTTATCTTAGGGTTAGGGTTATTTTAGGGTTAGGGTTAACTTCAATTAGTGTTATTTTAGGGATAGTGTCATCCTAGGGTTAGGGTTTTGTTTTGGTTAGTGTTATCATCAGGTTACCTTACTGTTAGAGGTTATCTTGGGGTTGTGGTTACGTTAGGGATTTCTTAGGTGTAGCCTGTGAATGTAGAAGCAGCGCAGTGATGAGCTCATCTTACTGTCACTCTGCTCTCTCCTCCTATCACCATGCTTCTTCTCAGCACATGAACTGATTGGCTCCTTGTGCTGCTTCTTCCTCTCACACTCCAGCCCTGCTGTATAGGCGGCTGATAGCAAGTCACATGCCTGTATTTAGAATATTGATATTTAATGATGTTTTTATGAATACGGAGCTGGATTATCCCCTTTCCGCCGACCGTACGCAGATATGCGTACTCGGCTTTCCGGGGTTATACCGGGATGATGCCCGCAGCTGCAGGCATCATCCCGGTACTGTTGTTTACAGCGGGCGATCGGCTACCCGAGTATAACAACCGATGCAGCTAAAAGCCGCTTGGCTGTTATACCGGAGGAGCGGGAGGGGACATCCCCCCTCCCGCCACCTCCCGCCGCTGTTACCGGGTCTCCCGTGCGATCGGGAGGCCCGGTGTCTGATCGTGTGCCTTCGGCGGCTGGGGGCGGACTGGAACGAAGCTGTGGGTGGCTTCGTTCCAGCCTTCTCATTGTAAGTGCGGAAGCGACGTCATGACGTCACTTCCCGTTTACTCGGCTGCCAATGCGCCAAATTTAAAAAAGTACACAGTATTCAGAATCACCGTTTTCAGCGATCTGAATACTTTGAAGTGCAGAGGAGGGATCGGGGGTCTTTTAGACCCCCGATCCCTCCATAAAGAGTACCTGTCACCACCTATTACTGTCACATGGGATGTTTACATTCATTATAGACCCCAGATCTCTCCATAAAGAGGACCTGTCACCGCCTATTACTGTCACATGGGATGTTTACATTCATTATAGACCCCAGATCTCTCCATAAAGAGGACCTGTCACCTCCTATTACTGTCACATGGGATGTTTACATTCATTATAGACCCCAGATCCCTCCATAAAGAGTACCTGTCACCACCTATTACTGTCACAAGGGATGTTTACATTCCTTGTGACAGCAATAAAAGTAAAAAAAAAAAATTTTTTTTAAAACACAATTTATAAAGTAAAAAAATAAATAAAATAAATAAAAAAAAATAAAAAAATGTAAAGTGCCCCTGTCCCCATGAGCTCGCGCAGCGAAGAAAACGCATACGGAAGTCGCGCCCGCATATGTAAACAGTGTTCAAATCACATATGTGAGGTATCGCCGCGATCGTCAGAGCGAGAGCAATAATTCTAGCCCTAGACCTCCTCTGTAACTCAAACCTGGTAACCGTAAAAAAAATTTTAAAGCGTCGCCTATGGAAATTTATAGGTACCGTAGTTTGTCGCCATTCCACGAGTGCGTGCAATTATAAAGGGTGACATGTTTGGTATCTATTTACTCGGCGTAACATCATCTTTCACATTATACAAAAAAATTGGGGTAACTTTACTGTTTGGATTTTTTAAAATTCATGAAAGTGTCCCTTTTCCAAAAATTTGCCTTTAAAACACCGCTGCACAAATACCGTGTGATAAAAAATATTGCAACAATCGCCATTTTATTCTCTAGATTCTCTGCTAAAAAAATATATATAATGTTTGGGAACTCTAAGTAATTTTCTAGCAAAAAATACGGATTTTAACTTGTAAACACCAAATTTCAAAAATAGGCTTAGTCATGAAAGGGTTATATTTGTATCTCTGATCAGAGTTCAGCTGTTAAGAATTGATACAATTTTTGTTCTTTATCAATTTATCAGGAAAGTTTCTCTCTTTGTGACGATCGTGTCCCTCATTCCTCCTGGTTGTCCTGCCTGGGGCTCCGGCCACCTACTGCCTTCCCTTAGATGCCTGCATGCCCTCGCCGCGCCAAAGAATTTCATTTTAAAGTGGAAATAACCCGTCAGACGAACGATTCTCATCCCCCTGACGTCTTACATTCGTCTCTCCACTGATCTGCACCGCGATCGGCCACCGGGATCATCGTCTCTTCGCCTTAATCGCCCCCCCCCCAACCTTTCTTCCTTCATCGTGAGCCGAAGATAAACAAACATGGCGTGACACTCGCCGCCTCTCGTGTCTGAGACCGCCGCGACAACAACACCACTCAGAGTCACAGAGTGTGACCGCGTCCATTGTCTGCCTTTTATTGTCCTCGCCGCAAACTTCGCTTCTCTGTCATCGGATCGCTGAGGGATTAACGGGGAACGCCACCACCGAATGTTCAATCCCCACCTGGGAAGAATTATCACTGCAAAGTAATTCCAACCATTAGAATATTATTTTTTATCATTTTAAATCCTTCCCCGGGCCCCCCCTTCAGTCTTGCACAGGTGTACCGGCTCCTCTCCTGGACTAAAACGTCTTCTTCTGATTTCACTGCACACTGTGAGCTTCTCACTATGTGCATTAGAAGCTGCAGCCAGTCAGATAGAGCCCCACCTCATTTTCTGGCTGGAGGACGTCCACCATCATCTAGCCCAGTAGTCTCCAAACTGTGGCCCTTTGCTTGCTTGTATCTGGCCCTTATGCCATTATTCCCCCCCCTGTCAGCAACAGAGGGGTGCCATTCCTCCCATTGTTGCCAAGGATGGGGAGCCATTCCTCCCATTGACGTCAAGGATGGGGAGCCATTCCTCCCATTGACGTCAAGGATGGGGAGCCATTCCTCCCATTGATGCCAAGGATGGGGAGCCATTCCTCCCATTGACGTCAAGGATGGGGAGCCATTCCTCCCACTGATGCCAAGCATGGGCCGCCATTCCTCTCATTGACGCCAGGGATGGGGCGCCTCTCCTTCCCCAATACCAAAAATGGGGCGCCATTCCTCCCATTGATGCCAATGATAGGCCTCCTTTCCTCCCATTGACGCCAAGGATGGGACACCAATCCTCCCCAATACCAAAAATGTGGCGCCATTCCTCCCATTGACGCCAAGGATGGGGAGCCGTTCCTTCCATTGACACCAAGGATGGGGAGCCATTCCTCCCATTGATGCCAAGGATGGGGCACCATTCCTTCCATTGACACCAAGGATGGGGAGCCATTCCTTCCATTGACACCAAGGATGGGGAGCCATTCCTTCCATTTACGCCAAGGATGGGGCACCATTCCTCCTATTTATGCCAAAGATGGGGAGTCATTCCATTCACTGGTGCCAAGGATGGGGCGCCATTCCTCCCATTTATGCCAAGGATGGGGAGTCATTCCTCCCATTGACACCAATGATGGGGAGCCATTCTTTCCATTTACGTTAAGGATGGAGCGCCATTCCTCCCATTTATGCCAAGGATGGGGCGCCATTCCTTCCATTGACACCAATGATGGGGAGCCATTCTTTCCATTTACGCCAAGGATGGGGAGCCATTCCTTCCATTGATGCCAAGGATGGGGAGCCATTCCTTCCATTTACGCCAAGGATGGGGAGCCATTCCTTCCATTGATGCCAAGGATGGGGAGCCATTCCTTCCATTGATGCCAAGGATGTGGAGCCATTCCTCCCATTGACACCAAAAATGGGGTGCCATTCCTCCCATTGACAGCAACGATGGGGCACCATTCCTCCCATTGACGCCAAGGATGGGGCGCCATTCCTCCCATTGATGCCAAGGATGGGGCGCCATTCCTCCCATTGATGCCAAGGATGGGGCGCCATTCCTCCCATTGATGCCAAGGATGGGGAGCCATTCCTCCCATTGATGCCAAGGATGGGGCGCCATTCCTCCCATTGATGCCAAGGATGGGGCGCCATTCCTCCCATTGATGCCAAGGATGGGGCGCCATTCCTCCCATTGATGCCAAGGATGGGGCGCCATTCCTCCCATTGATGCCAAGGATGGGGAGCCATTCCTCCCATTGATGCCAAGGATGGGGCGCCATTCCTCCCATTGATGCCAAGGATGGGGCGCTATTCCTCCCATTGACACCAAGGATGGGGCACCATTCCTAACCCATTATCAAACAAGGGGCATTGTTTACTCCCACAGTCCGACCCCCTAGAGTTTGAAGGACAATAAACTGGCCCTTTGTTTAGAAAGTTTGGAGACCCCTAATCTAGCCCTATCTCCATACTGACTGTCCCTGGCCCTACCAGTTTCATCCGTTGGGTTTCAGTTCTGTCGATCATGGAGGCTCAGCATCACAGAAACGCCCACACCTCCTAACTGCCCCCACACATCAAGGCATTTTGATATTTGCATAACTCCTCCCACTGCATCAGGCCTGAGGGCTCTTGAGAGGAGTACTGAGGCCGGGTACTGGGATGTTATCAGGAAGCTATGTAAAGGCCCCCTGCCAGCCCCTCCCACTAATCATGATCTGCCTGCATTGTATAGAGAAGCACAGAGACCCGGTGATGACATCACAGTGGCAAAATAAAGTATGCAATGAAAATGGAAGTTTTATTGAAAAATGTCATTAGCATATTGGGGGGAAGAGGGAGGAACCAGGGAAGGCAGATTCGCTTAAATTTTGTCTTTCCCATTTGACTCATTGGATATAGGCAAAACGGTGACATGCTATGTACAGCAACCTGCCGGCCCCTCCCACCAGCCGTGATCTGCCTGCATTGCATAGAGAAGCACAATGGTTACAGTGTATGTCCAACCAAACCCTCCTATTCTTTACAGCCAATGAAGCTGCCATCTTAGTCTTTGGTTTTACCGGCACATGTGACCAGTTATGACTCCAACCATTTGATGGTTTGACATTTTGGTTGAGAGCACAAGCAACAGTGACAGTTATCATTGATGGCATACCTCGCATGTAATGTTCAATCAATGGGATCGGTTCTGCTTTAAAGTAGTTATAAAGGTTACGGTGTCCGTCCAACCAAACCACGGCTGTGCGATCCCCGAATTCCTCACATACCGATGTTCTGCATTCGGCACAAAGTCCCAGGAAGACGGACTTCTGTGTGCCGACTGATGGAGATCTTCTAATGGTCACTACAGAAAGTCCACAGTGGTATCTGCTTTTGTCAGGTGTTTGGAACCCTCCATCCCCATTCCGTGCTCCATCCTCATTCCCCGCTCCATCCCCATTCCCCGCTCCATCCCCATTCCCCGCTCCATCCCCATTCCCCGCTCCATCCCCATTCCCTGCTCCATCCCCATTCCCTGCTCCATCCTCATTCCCCGCTCCATCCCCATTCCCCGCTCCATCCCCATTCCCCGCTCCATCCCCATTCCCTGCTCCATCCTCATTCCCCGCTCCATCCCCATTCCCTGCTCCATCCTCATTCCCCCCACTCCATCCTCATTCCCCCCGCTCCATCCCCATTCCGTGCTCCATCCTCATTCCTCGCTCCAACCCCATTCCCCGCTCCATCCTCATTCCCCCCGCTCCATCCCCATTCCGTGCTCCATCCTCATTCCCCCCACTCCATCCTCATTCCCCCCGCTCCATCCCCATTCCCCATTCCATCCTCATTCCCCGCTCCACCCCCATTCCCCCCACTCCATCCCCATTCCTCGCTCCATCCCCATCCCCCGCTCCATCCCCATTCCCCCCGCTCCATCCTCATTCCCCGCTCCATCCCCATTCACCGCTCCACCCCCATTCCCCGCTCCATCCCCATTCCCCGCTCCATCCTCATTCCCTGCTCCATCCTCATTCCTCGCTCCAACCCTATTCCCCGCTCCATCCTCATTCCTCGCTCCAACCCTATTCCCCGCTCCATCCCCATTCCCCGCTCCATCCCCATTCCCCGCTCCATCCCCATTCCCCGCTCCATCCCCATTCTCCGCTCCATCCCTGTTCCCCGCTCCATCCCCATTCCCCGCTCCATCCCCATTCCCCACTCCATCCCCATTCCCCGCTCCATCCTCATTCCCCGCTCCATCCCCATTCCCTGCTCCATCCTCATTCCCCGCTCCATCCCCATTCCTCGCTCCAACCCTATTCCCCGCTCCATCCTCATTCCTCGCTCCAACCCTATTCCCCGCTCCATCCCCATTCCCCGCTCCATCCCCATTCTCCGCTCCATCCTCATTCCCTGCTCCATCCTCATTCCTCGCTCCAACCCTATTCCCCGCTCCATCCTCATTCCTCGCTCCAACCCTATTCCCCGCTCCATCCCCATTCCCCGCTCCATCCCCATTCCCCGCTCCATCCCCATTCCCCGCTCCATCCCCATTCTCCGCTCCATCCCTGTTCCCCGCTCCATCCCCATTCCCCGCTCCATCCCCATTCCCCACTCCATCCCCATTCCCCGCTCCATCCTCATTCCCCGCTCCATCCCCATTCCCTGCTCCATCCTCATTCCCCGCTCCATCCCCATTCCTCGCTCCAACCCTATTCCCCGCTCCATCCTCATTCCTCGCTCCAACCCTATTCCCCGCTCCATCCCCATTCTCCGCTCCATCCCCATTCCCCGCTCCATCCCCATTCTCCGCTCCATCCCTGTTCCCCGCTCCATCCCCATTCCCCGCTCCATCCCCATTCCCCACTCCATCCCCATTCCCCGCTCCATCCTCATTCCCCGCTCCATCCCCATTCCCTGCTCCATCCTCATTCCCCGCTCCATCCCCATTCCTCGCTCCATCCCTATTTCCCGCTCCATCCTCATTCCTCGCTCCAACCCTATTCCCCGCTCCATCCTCATTCCGTGCTCCATCCTCATTCCCCGCTCCATCCTCATTCCCCCCGCTCCATCCCCGTTCCCCGCTCCATCCCCATTCCCCGCTCCATCCCCATTCCCCGCTCCATCCTCATTTCCCGCTCCATCCTCATTTCCCGCTCCACCCCCATTCCCCACTCCATCCCCATTCCCCGCTCCATCCCCATTCCCCACTCCATCCCCATTCCCCGCTCCATCCCCATTCCCCGCTCCATCCTCATTCCCCGCTCCATCCCCATTCCCCGCTCCATCCCCATTCCCCCCACTCCATCCTCATTCCCCCCGCTCCATCCCCATTCCCCGCTCCATCCCCATTCCCTGCTCCATCCTCATTTCCTGCTCCACCCCCATTCCCCACTCCATCCCCATTCCCCGCTCCATCCCCATTCCCCGCTCCATCCCCATTCCCCGCTCCATCCCCATTCCCGGCTCCATCCTCATTCCCCGCTCCATCCCCATTCCCCGCTCCATCCCCATTCCCCGCTCCATCCTCATTCCCCGCTCCATCCTCATTCCCCGCTCCATCCCCATTCCCCGCTCCATCCCCATTCCCGGCTCCATCCTCATTCCCCGCTCCATCCCCATTCCCCGCTCCATCCCCATTCCCCGCTCCATCCTCATTCCCCGCTCCATCCTCATTCCCCGCTCCATCCCCATTCCCCGCTCCATCCCCATTCCCCGCTCCATCCTCATTCCCCGCTCCATCCTCATTCCCCGCTCCATCCCCCGCTCCATCCCCATTCCCCCCGCTCCATCCTCATTCCCCGCTCCATCCCCATTCACCGCTCCACCCCCATTCCCCGCTCCATCCCCATTCCCCGCTCCATCCTCATTCCCTGCTCCATCCTCATTCCTCGCTCCAACCCTATTCCCCGCTCCATCCTCATTCCTCGCTCCAACCCTATTCCCCGATCCATCCCCATTCCCCGCTCCATCCCCATTCCCCGCTCCATCCCCATTCTCCGCTCCATCCCTGTTCCCCGCTCCATCCCCATTCCCCGCTCCATCCCCATTCCCCGCTCCATCCCCATTCTCCGCTCCATCCCTGTTCCCCGCTCCATCCCCATTCCCAGCTCCATCCCCATTCCTCGCTCCATCCCCATTCCCCGCTCCATCCCCATTCTCCGCTCCATCCCTGTTCCCCGCTCCATCCCCATTCCCCGCTCCATCCCCATTCCCCGCTCCATCCCCATTCCCCGCTCCATCCTCATTCCCCCGCTCCATCCTCATTCCTCGCTCCAACCCTATTCCCCGCTCCATCCTCATTCCCCCCACTCCATCCTCATTCCCCGCTCCATCCCCATTCCCCGCTCCATCCTCATTCCCCGCTCCATCCTCATTCCCCGCTCCATCCCCATTCCCCGCTCCATCCCCATTCCCGGCTCCATCCTCATTCCCCGCTCCATCCCCATTCCCCGCTCCATCCCCATTCCCCGCTCCATCCTCATTCCCCGCTCCATCCTTATTCCCCGCTCCATCCCCATTCCCCGCTCCATCCCCATTCCCCGCTCCATCCCCATTCCCTGCTCCATCCTCATTCCCCGCTCCATCCTCATTCCCCGCTCCATCCCCCGCTCCATCCCCATTCCCCCCGCTCCATCCTCATTCCCCGCTCCATCCCCATTCACCGCTCCACCCCCATTCCCCGCTCCATCCCCATTCCCCGCTCCATCCTCATTCCCTGCTCCATCCTCATTCCTCGCTCCAACCCTATTCCCCGCTCCATCCTCATTCCTCGCTCCAACCCTATTCCCCGCTCCATCCCCATTCCCCGCTCCATCCCCATTCCCCGCTCCATCCCCATTCTCCGCTCCATCCCTGTTCCCCGCTCCATCCCCATTCCCCGCTCCATCCCCATTCCCCGCTCCATCCCCATTCTCCGCTCCATCCCTGTTCCCCGCTCCATCCCCATTCCCAGCTCCATCCCCATTCCTCGCTCCATCCCCATTCCCCGCTCCATCCCCATTCTCCGCTCCATCCCTGTTCCCCGCTCCATCCCCATTCCCCGCTCCATCCCCATTCCCCACTCCATCCCCATTCCCCGCTCCATCCTCATTCCCCCGCTCCATCCTCATTCCTCGCTCCAACCCTATTCCCCGCTCCATCCTCATTCCCCCCACTCCATCCTCATTCCCCGCTCCATCCCCATTCTCCGCTCCATCCCTGTTCCCCGCTCCATCCCCATTCCCTGCTCCATCCCCATTCCCCACTCCATCCCCATTCCCCGCTCCATCCTCATTCCCCCGCTCCATCCTCATTCCTCGCTCCAACCCTATTCCCCGCTCCATCCTCATTCCCCCCACTCCATCCTCATTCCCCCCGCTCCATCCCCATTCCCCACTCCATCCCCCGCTCAATCCCCATTTCCCGCTCTATCCCCATTCCCCGCTCCATCCCCGTTCCCCGCTCCATCCCCATTCCCCGCTCCATCCCCGTTCCCCGCTCCATCCCCATTCCCCACTCCATCCCCGTTCCCCGCTCCATCCCCATTCCCCACTCCATCCTCATTCCCCCCGCTCCATCCCCATCCCACGCTCCATCCTCATTCCCCCGCTCCATCCTCATTCCTCGCTCCAACCCTATTCCCCGCTCCATCCTCATTCCCCCCACTCCATCCCCATTCCCCGCTCCATCCCCCGCTCAATCCCCATTCCCCGCTCCAACCCCATTCCCGCTCCATCCCCATTCCCCGCTCCATCCCCCGCTCCATCCTCACTCCCCCCGCTCCATCCCCATTCCCTGCTCCATCCCCCGCTCCATCCTCACTCCCCCCGCTCCATCCCCATTCCCCGCTCCATCCCCCGCTCCATCCTCACTCCCCCCGCTCCATCCCCATTCCCCGCTCCATCCCCCGCTCTATCCTCATTCCCCCCGCTCCATCCCCATTCCCCGCTCTATCCTCACTCCCCCCGCTCCATCCCCATTCCCCGCTCCATCCTCATTCCCCCCGCTCCATCCCCATTCCCCGCTCTATCCTCATTCCCCCCGCTCCATCCTCGTTCCCCGCTCCACCCCCATATCCCACTCCATCCTCGTTCCCCACTCCATCCTCATTCCATCCTCATTCCCTGCTCCATCCTCACTCCCCACTCCATCTAAAACGAATACCGATTTCCAGACTGATAGATGGACACCGCACACAAGGAGTGCTGATTGGACGGCCTGACCTATGAACAGCCAGTAGATTGTGCCAATTAGGGAGGTGCTATCAAAACGTTGGATGGGCCAAGAACATTCTAGATGCCAGAAGAGCCTATTTGTTTGTGGTGGAACGGGCTGAATGAAGCCGACCTGCATGTTTGAAGGAGGTTGGCATCGAGGATGGATTGAGCTTTAATCTTGGTGTTGGTTTTGGACAGCGGACAGGTGGTTAAGTGTCGGAGCAGCCACCCCCGACCACAACTTCCCAACCTTCTATGGCGCCCGGACAAGGCAAATAGCCTTCTTATTTATAAAGCACTTTAGAAGTCGTTATGCCAAGGCTGGTGCCCGCGGTTTACAAACATCATTTTAATATCTGCGCTCTCTGAGATTCGGTGTCATTCGCAGGGCACCTGTCTGTGATGGATCGATAACAAGGAACGCGTCAGAGAAAGTCGCTGCAATGTGAAGTCTCACCAGATACACAGAATGTACTATTCATGGGCAATGAAGGGATAAAAAGGAGAATCAGCCGCTGAACTGAAAACGTTGTCTGGAAAACTGAAAGTCTGATTTACAGCCGCAAAATTCAGCAGGCTTTTCATGCTGCTACTGGGTAAGCTTGCAGACTGTCTCATCCTAAAATGCAATGAAGCCCCTCTGAGGGCATTATGGATAGGCTGCATTCTCAGTGATGTCATTGCTCTCTAGTGATTGGATAGGCTGCATTCTCAGTGATGTCATCGCTCTCTAGTGATTGGATAGGCTGCATTCTCAGTGATGTCATCGCTCTCTAGTGATTGGATAGGCTGCATTCTCTGTGATGTCACCGCTCTCTAGTGATTGGATAGGCTGCATTCTCAGTGATGTCATCGCTCTCTAGTGATTGGATAGGCTGCATTCTCTGTGATGTCACCGCTCTCTAGTGATTGGATAGGCTGCATTCTCAGTGATGTCACCGCTCTCTAGTGATTGGATAGGCTGCATTCTCAGTGATGTCATCGCTCTCTAGTGATTGGATAGGCTGCATTCTCAGTGATGTCATCGCTCTCTAGTGATTGGATAGGCTGCATTCTCAGTGATGTCATCGCTCTCTAGTGATTGGATAGGCTGCATTCTCAGTGATGTCATCGCTCTCTAGTGATTGGATAGGCTGCATTCTTAGTGATGTCATCGCTCTCTAGTGATTGGATAGGCTGCATTCTCAGTGATGTCATCGCTCTCTAGTGATTGGATAGGCTGCATTCTTAGTGATGTCATCTCTCTCTAGTGATTGGATAGGCTGTTACATAGTTACATAGTTACATAGTAGGTGAGGTTGAAAAAAGACACAAGTCCATTAAGTCCAACCTATGTGTGTGATTATGTGTCAGTATTTCATTACATATCCCTGTATGTTGTGGTCATTCAGGTGATTATCTAATAGTTTCTTGAAGCTATCAATGCTCCCCGCTGAGACCACCGCCTGTGGAAGGGAATTCCACATCCTTGCCGCTCTTACAGTAAAGAACCCTCTACGTAGTTTAAGATTAAACCCCTTTTCTTCTAATTTTAATGAGTGGCCACGAGTCTTGGTAAACTCTCTTCTGCGAAAAAGTTTTATCCCTATTGTGGGGTCACCAGTCCGGTATTTGTAAATTGAAATCATATCCCCTCTCAAGCGTCTCTTCTCCAGAGAGAATAAGTTCAGAGCTCACAACCTTTCCTCATAATTAAGATCCTCCAGACCCTTTATTAGCTTTGTTGCCCTTCTTTGTACTCGCTCCATTTCCAGTACATCCTTCCTGAGGACTGGTGCCCAGAACTGGACCGCATACTCCAGGTGCGGCCGGACCAGAGTCTTGTAGAGCGGGAGAATTATCGTTTTATCTCTAAAACGGCTGTATTCTCAGTGATGTCATCACTCTCTCGTGATTGGATAGGCTGCATTCTCAGTGATGTCATCGCTCTCTAGTGATTGGATAGGCTGCATTCTTAGTGATGTCACCGCTCTCTAGTGATTGGATAGGCTGCATTCTTAGTGATGTCACCGCTCTCTAGTGATTGGATAGGCTGCATTCTTAGTGATGTCACCGCTCTCTAGTGATTGGATAGGCTGCATTCTTAGTGATGTCATCGCTAACTAGTGATTGGATAGGCTGCATTCTTAGTGATGTCACCACTCTCTAGTGATTGGATAGGCTGTATTCTCAGTGATGTCATCACTCTCTCGTGATTGGATAGGCAGTATTCTCAGTGAACCTCACAGGGTCCTTCTGAATGGACATTTGTGACAGGTGCACTTTAACAAGAGCCAAGTGAACATCTTTTTGGCACCAGTAAAGCCCGTCTGCCATAGAATCTGGCTTTACACAAGAAGGATGAGCAAACACAGGTGTGTGGCTTTGCTGGGATCTCCATTCCTTTAGGACAATTCAAGCTTACAATGTGTTGTCAGTCGGGATTCGGGGAGTTTTGTCTCGCAGGCGGCCTGGAATCGGCTGTTTTGTGTGCAGCTGTTTTCTGGGTTTCCGGAGTAGATTTGCGCTTTGTGGTATTGCTATTCTTTAAAAAAAAAAAATGTTTAAGGACACCAAAGAATTCTTAGAATGTTAAATAGAAATGTCTTATTTGTTTATTGCTGGAGATTGAAGTCAGTGGAGCACTTTCCTGTGCGGAGGAAACGTGGGCCGGGGGTGGCGGAGCCGCGCTATTTGTTTCTTTTGTATGAACAGGTTAAAAGGTGACTTTTGTTAACATCCCTCTTAGGTACATAATTAGTTTCTGTGTTTACCTTCGGATTGGCGCATTGTTACACATTGTACACGGCGATGACACTCGCGTCCCGTTTTATTTTTACAGAGGAATGGCTGACGAGTTTGGATTTGCCGTTCCTGGGATCCAGCCCAAGGGATATATTTACCAGGACGTCAGCACCGGCGAGGGGGAGGGGGGGGGGGCGGAGATAGGGGCGCGTGGATAACAATATAAATGGGCACTTCACACCCACATCGGGGGGCTGGGGGGACCCCAATGGGCTGGATTGTCCATCTACCTAAAGTTGGCCAGTTCTCTCTTCTGTCAATGGTTGTTCATTCTTCCTGACGAAAAAATTTCATCACCCCCCCAAAATAGGCACACACCTAACAATCAAATTCCAAAATTCAGATCCTGTTTTCTGGTGCAAAAACTGAATGTGTTCAAAGGCTGGGGGGGGGGGGGGGGGGGGGGCACATATGAGAAGAAACACCCCTCCAGGTTGGTTCCCAGATTGTCTGTCAAGGTGCTGGTTTGGATCTCCACCACATTAATGCAACAATGTCCAAGGAGAAGCGCACACTGGTCTGGATGGTGCCGATGAGCCACCACATTGGTTGAAGGAGGTTTCTTTATATTATTTTTATATAATTTTATTTTATTGTATTATTATTTTTTCAATGATATTTTTGTAGTTGGTACTCTTTTTAGATATATATATAGATATATATATCTATATATATCGATGTCTATATATATAGCCATAGATATGTATAATAATTGTACTTATTATCTATATATTGTGTATATATATATATATATATATATATATATATATATATATATATATACAGTATCTGACAAAAGTAATTACACCCATCAGCTGGGGCGTTGCTAGGTCTGCAAAAGATCTGGGGCTAGAGCCCATAGCAGCAGAGACTCGGGGCTATGGGCCCCAGATTCGGGACTATATAGCCCCAATAGCCACCCCCTAGCAACGCCCCTGCCCTTCAGTGACATTTGTGTAAACCTTTTCTACTATCTTTTCATGTGACAACACTGAAGAAATGACACTTGTCTACAATGTAAAGTAGTGAGTGTACAGCTTGTATAACAGTGTAAATTTACTGTCCCCTCAAAATAACTCAACACACAGCCATTAATGTCTAAACCGCTGACAACAAAAGTCAGTACACCCCTAAGTGAAAATCTCCAAATTGGGCCCAAAGTGTCAATATTTTGTGTGGCCTCCATTATTTTCCAGCACTGCCTTAACCCTCTTGGTCATGGAGGTCACCAGAGCTTCACAGGTTGTCACTGGAGTCCTCTTCCCCTCCTCCATGATGACATCACAGAGCTGGTGGATGTTAGAGACCTTGCGCTCCTCC
The DNA here is from genome assembly GCF_042186555.1 of Aquarana catesbeiana. Lineage (NCBI taxonomy): Eukaryota > Metazoa > Chordata > Amphibia > Anura > Ranidae > Aquarana > Aquarana catesbeiana. Next base: position 3,013,702 of record NC_133336.1, read on the forward strand.
ACCTTCTGTTTGAGGATGTCCCACAGATGATCAATAGGGTTTAGGTCTGGAGACATGCTTGGCCAGTCCATCACCTTTACCCTCAGCTTCTTTAGCAAGGCAGTGGTGGTCTTGGAGGTGTGTTTGGGGTGGTTATCATGTTGGAATACTGCCCTGCGGTCCAGTCTCTGAAGGGAGGGGATCATGCTCTTCTTCAGTATATCACAGTACATGTTAGCATTCATGGTTCCCTCAATGATCTGTAGCCCCCCCCCAGTGCCGGCAGCACTCATGCAGCCCCAGACCATGACACTCCCACCACCATGCTTGACTGTAGACAAGACACACTTGTCTTTGTCCTCCTCACCTGGTTGCCCCCACACACGCTTGTCACCATCTGAACCAAATACGTTTATCTTGGTCTCATCAGACCACAGGACATGGTTCCAGTAATCCATGTCCTTAGTCTGCTTGTCTTCAGCAAACTGTTTGTGGACTTTCTTGTACATCATCTTTAGAAGAGGCTTCCTTCTGGGATGACAGCCATGCAGACCAATTTGATGCAGTGTGCGGTAGACATGTGCACACTGAAATATTTCGTTTCGGAATTTCGTTTTCGTCCGAAAAATAAATTTATTTAGTTACTCCCGAAATTCGTTTTTATTTATTTTGTTAATTTAGTTACTCCCTCATCCATGTCTTTATGGACCTTGCTTTGTGCACTGGTGCGCAGTCATGTTGGAACAGGAAGGGGCCGTCGTCCCCAAACTGTTCCCACAAAGTTGGGAGCATGAAATATTCAGAAATGTCTTTCTTGGTATGCTGACATCTTAAGAGTTCCCTTCACTGGAACTAAGGGGCCAAACCCAACCCCTGAAAAACAACCCCCCAACATAATCCCCCCTCCCCCCACACCATAATCCCCCCTCCACCAAATGGTTTGGACCAGTACACAAAGCAAGGTCCATAAAGACATGGATGAGTGAGTTTGGGGTGGAGGAACTTGACTGGCCTGCACAGAGTCCTGACCTCAACCCGATAGTGTCTATACAGTGATTTCCATCTTCTGGATGATCCCACAGGTCTGGTATATACATACAGTAGTTGTCCCAAGCTGTATAAATATCCATACCTGGAATTCTTTTTCCCACTGATAATAAGTAACATTTATATTTTTTTACCATTAGCTATAAGGGGCTTTGTGGAACTGATAAATAGCGCTTTACCTGGGAAAAAATGGAGAGCGGCTGATTTATGTCATTTGGATGAAGTTCTCCTTCTCACATTCCAAACACACTGTATCCTATTCATTAAAGAATCTCCATTTCCTGTAATGGTTTCCATAGGTAACAGGTGTCTATAGGTGATAGGTGTCTATAGGTGTTTATAGGTGGTAGGTGTCTATAGGTGATAGGTGTCTATGGGTGATATGTGTCTATAGGTGTTTATAGGTGGTATGTGTCTATAGGTGATAGGTGTCTATAGGTGGTAGGTGTCTATAGGTGATAGATGTTTATAGGTGATAGGTGTCTATAGGTGATAGGTGTTTATAGGTGATAGGGGGCAATAGGTGATATGTGTCTATAGGTGATAGGTGTCTATAGGTGATAGGTGTTTATAGGTGATAGGTGTCTATAGGTGATAGACATCTATAGGTGATAGGCGTTGGTAGGTGGTTATAGGTGATAGGGGTCTATAGGTGATAGGCGTCTATGGGTGATAGGTGTTTATAGGTGATAGGTGTTTATAGGTGATAGGGGTCTATAGGTGATAGGTGTTTATATGTGATGGGGGCTCTAGGTGATAGGTGTTTATAGGTGATAGGCAGTCTGTAGGTGATTGGTGTCTCTAGGTGATGGGTGTCTATGGGTGATAGGTGTCTATAGGTGATGGGTGATAGGTGTCTATAGGCGATGGGTGTCTTTTGGTGATGGGTGTCTATGGGTGATAGGTGACAGGTGTCTCTAGGTGATAGGTGTCTATAAGGGATAGGTGTCTATGGGTGATAGGCGTCTATAGGGGATGGGTTTCTATGGGTGATATGTGTCTCTAGGTGATTGATGTTTATAGGTGATAGGTGTCTATAAGGGATAGGTATCTCTAGGTGATGGGTGTCTCTAGGTGATAGGTGTTTATAGGTGATAGGTGTCTATAGGTGATAGGTGTTTATAGGTGATAGGTGTCTATAGGCGATGGGTGTCTTTTGGTGATGGGTGTCTATGGGTGATAGGTGACAGGTGTCTCTAGGTGATAGGTGTCTATAAGGGATAGGTGTCTATGGGTGATAGGCGTCTATAGGGGATGGGTTTCTATGGGTGATATGTGTCTCTAGGTGATTGATGTTTATAGGTGATAGGTGTCTATAAGGGATAGGTATCTCTAGGTGATGGGTGTCTCTAGGTGATAGGTGTTTATAGGTGATAGGTGTCTATAGGTGATTGGTGTTTATAGGTGATATGTGTTTATAGGTGATAAGTATCTCTAGGTGATTGATGTTTATAGGTGATATGTGTCTATGGGTGATAGGTGTCTATAGGTGATAGGTGTATGGGTGATGGGTATCTCTAGGTGATGGGTGTCTCTAGGTGATAGGTGTCTATGAGTGATAGGTATCTATAGGTGATGGGTGTCTCTAGGTGATAGGTATTTATAGGTGATAGGTGTCGCTGGGTAATGGGTATCTCTAGGTGATGGGTGTCTCTAGGTGATAGGTGTCTATAGGTGATAAGTCTATGGGTGATGGGTGTCTCTAGGCGATAGGTATTTATAGGTGATAGGTGTCTATGGGTGATGGGTATCTCTAGGTGATGGGTGTCTCTAGGTGATGGGTATCTCTAGGTGATAGGTGTCTATAGATGATAGGTGTCTATGGGTGATAGGTATCTATAGGTGATGGGTGTCTCTAGGTGATAGGTGTCTCTAGGTGATAGGTATCTCTAGGTGATGGGTGTCTATAGGTGATGGGTATCTCTAGGTGATAGGTGTCTCTAGGTGATGGGTGTCTATAGGTGATGGGTGTCTCTAGGTGATAGGTGTCTCTAGATGATAGGTGTCTATGGGTGATAGGTATCTCTAGGTGATGGGTGTCTCTAGGTGATAGGTGTCTCTAGGGGATAGGTGTCTATAGGTGATAGGTGTCTATAGGGGATAGGTGTCTATAGGTGATAGGTGTCTATGGGTAATAGGTATCTCGAGGTGATAGGTGTCTATAGGTGATGGGTGTCTCTAGGTGATAGGAGTCTATGGGTGATGGGTGTCTCTAGGTGATAGGTGTCTCTAGGTGATGGGTGTCTATAGGTAATAGGTGTCTATAGGTGAAGGGGGGCTCTAGGTGATAGGTATTTATAGGTGATAGGTGTCTATGGGTGATGGGTGTCTCTAGGTGATAGGTGTCTCTAGGTGATGGGTGTCTCTAGGTGATGGGTGTCTCTAGGTGATAGGTGTCTATGGGTGATGGGTATCTCTAGGTGATGGGTGTCTATAGGTGATGGGTATCTCTAGGTGATAGGTGTCTCTAGGTGATAGGTATCTCTAGGTGATGGGTGTCTATAGGTGATAGGTGTCTTTGAGTAATGGGTGTCTATAAGAAATAGGTATCTCTAGGTGATGGGTGTCTTTAGGTGATAGGTATCTCTAGGTGATGGGTGTCTATAGGTGATAGGTGTCTCTAGGTGATGGGTGTCTATAGGTGATAGGTGTCTATAGGTGAAGGGGGGCTCTAGGTGATAGGTATTTATAGGTGATAGGTGTCTATGGGTGATGGGTGTCTCTAGGTGATGGGTGTCTCTAGGTGATGGGTGTCTCTAGGTGATAGGTGTCTATGGGTGATGGGTGTCTATGGGTGATAGGTGTCTCTAGGTGATAGGTGTCTTTAGGTGATGGGTGTCTATAGGTGATAGGTGTCTCTAGGTGATAGGTGTCTATGGGTGATGGGTGTCTCTAGGTGATAGATGTCTCTAGGTGATGGGTGTCTATAGGTGATAGGTGTCTTTGAGTGATGGGTGTCTATAAGGAATAGGTATCTCTAGGTGATGGGTGTCTTTAGGTGATAGGCATGTATAGGTGGCCTTCCTATGGGGATGATGGTTGATGGGTGTCTATGGGTGATAGGTGTCTCTAGGTGATAGGTGTCTCTAGGTGATAGGTGTCTTTAGGTGATAGGTGTCTCTAGGTGATAGGTGTCTTTAGGTGATAGGTGTCTCTAGGTGATAGGTGTTTCTAGGTGATAGGTGTCTATGGGTGATGGGTGTCTCTAGGTGATAGGTGTCTATGGGTGATGGGTATCTCTAGGTGATGGGTGTCTATAGGTGATGGGTATCTCTAGGTGATAGGTGTCTCTAGGTGATGCGTGTCTATAGGTGATAAGTGTCTCTAGGTGATAGGTGTCTATGGATGATGGGTGTCTATAGGTGATAGGTGTCTATGGGTGATTGGTATCTCTAGGTGATGGGTGTCTATGGGTGATAGGTGTCTATAGGTGATGGGTATCTGTAGGTGATGGGTGTCTCTAGGTGATAGGTGTCTATGGGTGATGGGTATCTCTAGGTGATAGGTGTCTATAGGTGATGGGTGTCTATAGGTGATAGGCATGTATAGGTGGCCTTCCTATGGGGATGGTGGGTGTACACAGCCCTGTGTGTAGATCCCATCCCGCAGTATATGAATCCTCAGTACATGAGCTCCAGTGCTGCTATATGATACAATAACACTTTAAAGTACAAAAGGCATGGCCCCGGGGCCCTACAACAAACTATGTGTAATTGACCACAACTATTTAACCCTGTCAGGCCCGGCGTCTGCCGCCGACATGTTCCTACAACGCTCCCGGCCTGTACCAGCCTCCACCATGCCATGTCAGGAGCTCTGATTGGTGGGATTCTTGTTGCCTGCCCATAAATATTGATCTGGACATCGTCTGCGAGGAACGTCTTGTTACGCCTTGCCCGCAGGCTTCCCGAACGCAAATAAAAACACCCGGCCCTGCGAGTCTGCCGTCCTGTGCAGGGATCCCGGGCGTTTTTTTTTTTTTCCTGTTCTTGTCAGTAATTACAAGGCTAAAGCCTTCCAATTATCGGTTCCACAACAAAGAGTTTTTTTTTTTTTGCTTGCCTCCCCCGAGAGTGAGTCAGTCATATTTCTGTGATGTCATCGCGGCATACCTTCTCCATGTATGTGCATAGGGATCCATAGGTGGCTGAATCTCCTCTGCAGGCTGCAACAGGTCCGGTGACACTGGAAGCTGAGCGTTGCCCGGCCACACAGGAAATCTCATTTCCCAGAAGCTTCGATTAAACCCAGGAACAAAAAATAGAATAAAAGTGCAAAGTCTGGTCCTTAGATGTGGCGGCTGCATTAGTCTTCATTTTTCATTTATTCCTTTATTTTCACCTGGAGATCCTGCCAGTAATGCATTTCCTGCTTAAAGCAAATCTTCAGCCCCCCCTCCCTGCTAAAATCCAGATGCTCCCCCACCCAACGGATCCAGCATCGTCCCGCTGAGATCCACTTCTTTTTTTGCCATAACTCTGTAATGCGCCACCACCAGGGCCGGGACAAGGGGTGGGCAGGAGGGGCAGGAGGGGCAGGGGGGGTGGCTGCCCTGGGCACTGTAGTATCATGTGAGGCGGGGGGGGGGTGCCACAAGGAGATAGGGGGAGAGGGGATTTGCATTGGAAGGGCAAATTTGAGAAGCACCAAGGGGTAAGTATTGTTTTAGGAGGGGAAACTGGGGGGGTTGCTACAATTTACGGGGATTTGTATTGGATGGGGGGGGTTGGGGGAAAGAAGATTTGTGCTAGGAGGGGGGGGGGGGATTTGGGGAGAATTTATGCTGGGAGGGGGGATTTGAGGTGGGGGGAGGTGTGTGCTATGAGGGGAAATTTTGGGGGTAGAGGATTTGTCCTAGAAGGGGGATTTAGAGGGAATTTGTGCTGGGAGGGGGGATTTGAAGTGTGTGTGTGTGTGGGGGGGGGGGTGTACTAAGAGGGGAAATTTTGGGGGTAGAGGATTTGTGCTAGGAGGGGGGATTTGGGGAGAATTTGTGCTGGGAGGGGGGATTTGAAGTGGGGGGGGGGGTGTACTAAGAAGGGGAAATTTTAGGGGTAGAAGATTTGTCCTAGAAGGGGGGATTTGGGGAGAATTTGTGTTGGGAGGGGGGATTTGAAGTGGGGGGGGGTGTACTAAGAAGGGGAAATTTTAGGGGTAGAAGATTTGTCCTAGAAGGGGGGATTTGGGGAGAATTTGTGTTGGGAGGGGGGATTTGAAGTGGGGGGGGGTGTACTAAGAAGGGGAAATTTTAGGGGTAGAAGATTTGTCCTAGAAGGGGGGATTTGGGGAGAATTTGTGCTGGGAGGGGGGATTTGAAGTGGGGGGGGGGTGTACTAAGAAGGGGAAATTTTAGGGGTAGAAGGTTTTTGCTAGGAGGGGTGATTTTTTTTGGGGGGGCAGCATTTGAGCTGGGGGATTCTATAGAGGAGCTAATTATCCACTGGAATGACTAATACCTTACTGGTAATCGCCAACTAAAAATATCCATACTGGAACGATGCCTGTAGGTCCGCCCACCATCCCGCTATAACCGCTGCAACCCGAGGACGTCCATGGAGGTCCTAGGGGCGGCAAGCGGTAATGGAGCAGTTTACAAAACACAAAATTTCAGTTAAAAATACACTAAAATACATTTTAGGGAACACAAACACAAAATAATACCCAATTTCTCAATACAATATCGAAGATGAGGTTGCACCGAGTAAATGGATACCCAACATGTCAAGGAGTAAAATTGCACGCGCCTGTGAAATGGCGACGCATTTCAGCCCCCTATATTTTCCATAGGTGACGCTTTAAAAGCTTCTAGGGGTCATCAGTTTAGAGATAAGTGTGAATAATGGGCCTGAGAATTATTCACCTCACTTTGGCGTGCGCTGCGATATGTAACATGTATATCGCATGTCTAATAGACCTCTGATGTCTCATCGAACCTCCAATGAAGCTAATGCAGCACGGATCGCACTTCGTTAGCGTCTTCTCCGGTCATACTGGATGGGGAAAGTGACAGCGGTACCGGGAAGTGAGGTTTTAGATGTCACTTCCGGGTCATTAGCAGGAAGGGGAGAGCAATGACTGAACGTTCGTTGATCTCCCTCCCCTCCACCCGGTGGCATTCACCATGCCGGCCCCGCCAATGGGCATGCAGAGTCTGGCAAACATGGTGTGTGTGTGGGGGGGGGGGGGGTGCGCAACTTCCAGGTGCCTTGGGCAGTGTGGCATCATGTGAGGTGGAATGGGCACCATGAAGAGAGTGGGGGGGGGTTAGGAATTGTTCTAGGAGTGGGAATTGTGCTGGGAGGGGGGATGGGGGAAGAGGATGATATGGTAGAGGGGGGAGGGGGATTTGTGCTAGTAGGGATGATTGGGGGTGTCTGTGTTAGGAGGGGGATTTGGAGTAAGGGGGAGAGAATATGGACTCTGAGGGAAAATTTGAGGGGTGTAGGATTTGTGCTTGGAGGGGTGTTTTTTTTTGGGGGGGGGAATGGAGGGGGCGGATTTGTACTGGGAGGGGGGGAATTGATGCTTCGGTGATAATCATGCAGGTTAGTGTCCATATTTCTTATTTTGGAGGGTGTGCACTAGTAGGGATGATTGGGGTAGGTGTGTGCTAGGAGGGGGGATGGGGGTGGGGGTTGGGGGGGTTTATTTGTGCTAAGAGACGGGTTTGGAGAATGTGTACTTGGAGGGGAAATTTGAGGGGTAGAGGATTTGTGCTTTTTGGGGTGGGAGAGGGGGCAGAGATACTTGCTGGGGGGGGGGCAGAGATTTGTGCTGGGAGGGGGGATTTCGGCAGGGGGGGCAGATTTGTATTTGGAGGAGGGGTAATTTATGCTTAGAGGGTATTCATGCAGATTAGTGCCCAGTTTTTTGGGTGGGGGGGGTGGGGCACAGTTTGGCATGCTCCCCCTGGGCTCTAGGTGACCTTGTCCCGGCACTGCCGGTATGTGACTTTGTATCCGTCTCTTGCTGTCCCTGTGCTGGGAGAAGGAGCACTAGGAGCCAATCAGGTGTGCTGCGGTGCTCATGTGCTGACAAAGAGCACGCTGATAGGAGGAGAGAGCAGAGTGACAGGGAGATGGGCTCATCAGTCTGCTTCTTCCCTGGCACTGTCCAATCACGGGTTGGGGGGGAGGGACAAGATTTGTAAGTGATACTTAAAGAGGAACTGTACTCCTCCCCCCCTGCCCTCCCATCCCTTGGGAAGCAGAGGGAATCTGCACCGCATAGGGTGATTAGGGAGTGCCCAGGAACACCCAGCACACCCCGTGCACACACACACCTATGATACTCACACTCCCAGTGGATCCACCATCGTCCTGTTCAGACAGCGCAGCCCCCAACGACACATGCGGTTCTGCTTCCCGTGGCCTCCTGGGATATGTGACAATATTATCTCAGGGTGCTGCTGGGGCGAGGCCTGGGTCAGAATGGCGGGGGTGGTGGAGGGAGGGGGAGGGGCCATCTGAAAAAAGGTTTTTAAAAAGTAGAAAAAAAAAAACTCCAGCTGTTAAAATCGTGTACAGGGGGGGCGGAGCCATGACCCCCGCAAGTCAATTTGAGGAACAAAGTTTTTCGCTTTAACTGCAGCAGGGACAAATCAGTCCTGCAAGACAGAGCTATGCTGTGTGGCGGAGCTGTGTAAATCTTGGAACTGGATGGACAGAAATGCAAATCCTTCGGCAGGTAAAAAAATGTATGTATTTCATCTGTTAGTTGGAGTTCAGCTTTGAAACCACTGAGGGCAGAGAAGTTGCTCGGGGACCTCATGTGATGCTAAAAAAAAAAAAAACGGTCACCAGTTTGAGGGACTTGACTTCATTGTTTAGGTTATGGAAGCGTCTCTCAGGAGCTTCCCTCCATCTAATTACTGAATAGGATATCCAGCCAGGAGAATAAAGAGCCGCAATCTGGTCATATTTAGGTGAATATGAGGTCAAGAAATTGCCTGTGACTGGCGGTGATGGACATGTGAGTGGAAACGTCTGAAGAGAGACATCTGAGCCTCAAAGGGCCCGAGATGAAAGATTGGAGGGGCTGGAAAGCTTTTTAAAGTCAACTGCGGATATACGAGAGACCATTAGGTGACACATTATGAGGACTCCAGTCAGGCGTGAAAATGTGGCATTTAAAGGAGCGCTTTGGACAAGGAGAACATTTTGAAGTATAAGGAACATGGCCTGACTGTCCAAGTCTTCTGCTTCTCATCTATAGTGTGTGTGGGGCCACCAACCAACCCTGACACTCGAAAGGAAAATTCCAAAAATAGTTTCCTGCAAATGACAACGCTTATTACTTACCTGACAGGTGGGTGCTCTCTTCCCTCTCTTGAAGAGCTTCCACCTCCAAAATCATCTACAGATTCCGAGACTTCCAGGTATGTTGGGTACCTGGTTCCCCCGTTGGGTGCTGTGGGTCCTCTTGCCAGTCCTGAAACCATTAGAGCTGCTTCAAAATGTGGCATTTAAAGGAGCGCTTTGGACAAGGAGAGCATTTTGAAGTATCAGGAACATGGCCTGACTGTCCAGGTCTTCTGCTTCTCATCTATAGTGTGTGCGGGGCCACCAACCAACCCCGACACTCGAAAGGGAGATTCCAAAAATAGTTGCCTGCAAATGACAGCGCTTATTACTTACCTGACAGGTGGGTGCTCTCTTCCCTCTCTTCAAGAGCTTCCACCTCCAAAATAAACTTCAGATTCCGAGACTTCCAGGTATGTTGGGTACCTGGTTCCCCGTTGGGTGCTGTGGGTTCTCTTGCCAGTCCTGAAACCATTAGGGCTGCTTCAAAATGTGGCATTGGATGCTTTTTTTTTTTAAAGCACTCTGGATGCCAATCAAAGCTCTTGTCTCTAAATGAAATGGACACTTTACAGTCCTGGTCACACGTTGCGTTTGCTTTGCTTTAAAAAAATGATCCCCCCACGTTACTTACTTGGTTCTTCAAAGCATCTCCAAAGCCTCCATAGAAGTCTATGACAACGCTCGCTAACAGCACATGCAGCTTCTGAGGGACTTTTATTCAGTTTTAGCTTCGCTTTGTTCTGGAGGTATTGCAGATATGAGATATCCCAGGATGCCCTTCGAAACCAACAAGTGAACTGGAAAGGTGTCATCAGCAGTGACTTCCAGTTCAGGTGTATATATTCCGGGAGTGTCTGGTGCAGACGTCACATCTGGAGTGCAGCGTGGAGCAGCAGGAAGGTGAGAGGGGTCCGGACTGGAGAGGAGAAACTACATAACTCACGTGGTGGGCAACATGGGAATGCTATAGCAGAAGGGGGACCAGAGAGAGAGGAGGATTACTACTGACTGGGAGATCAGCAGAGCTGGGGGTACTACTGAGTGGGGGAACAGCAGAGCTGGGGGTTACTACTGAGTGGGGTATCAGCAGAGCCAGGGGTTACTACTGAGTGGGGGATCAGCAGAGCTGGGGGTTACTACTGAGTGGGGTATCAGCAGAGCTGGGGGTTACTACTGAGTGGGGTATCAGCAGAGCCAGGGGTTACTACTGACTGGGGGATCAGCAGAGCCAGGGGTTACTACTGACTGGGGGATCAGCAGAGCTGGGGGTACTACTGAGCAGGAGATCTGCTGAACGAGGGTACTAATAACCCAGGGATCTACTGCACAAGGGTACTTATAAGCTGGGAAGCTGGGAATGGAGACACTATTGAGCTGGGGATCTCTTGAGTGGGAGTACTAATAAGCTGGGAATCTACTGAACAGGAGTACTAATGAGCCAGGGATCTGCTGAGTGGGGGGGGGGGGGGGGGTACTAATAAGCTGGGGATCTGCTGAACAGGGATACTGATGAGCTTGGGATCTGCTGAGTGGGGGGTACTAATGAGTTTGGGATCAGGACACCTTAAAAAGAAAATCGACAAACAAGGGGCATTTGCCAAGCTTCGTTAAAGCTTCAAAAAAGCTTCACAGAAGCATCAAAAACACATCAGGAAAGCACGTAGAAGCGGTAGGCGCTTTAATAAGTGTCAAAGTTGAAGCAAAGTGTAAATGAGCCCTTTCTGTGTCCTGTAGTGACATAGTGGTGGACACATTCAACCAGAGCATGCAGAGGGGGACCAGACACCCCAAACACCTGAAAGTCGTGGTTTTCAAAGGTTCTGCTGGAGGGCAAAGCTTTCTGAAGATAGAAAAGTGAGGAGGACCCTCCGGAAAGGTAAGTACTAGGGGTCGTCTTTTTGCAGGAAACATTTTTTAGAACTTTGTTTAGTGATAGATTCACCTTAAAGCAAACCTCGGCACCGCCACCTCGGCACCCCCACCTCTTCACCCCCACCTCTGCACCCCCACCTTGGGAACCCCACCTCGAGACCCCCACCTCGGCACCCCCACTTCTGCACCCCCACCTCTGCACCCCCACCTCTGCACCCCCACCTTGGGACCCCCACCTCGGCACCCCCACCTCGGCACCCCCACCTCGGCACCCCACCTCTTCACCCCCACCTCTGCACCCCCACCTTGGCACCCCCACCTCTGCACCCCCACCTTGGGACCCCCACCTCGGCACCCCCACCTCGGCACCCCCATCTCTGCACCCCCACCTCTGCACCCCCACCTCTGCATCCCCACCTCGGCACTCCCACCTCGGCACCCCCACCTCTTCACCCCCACTTCAGCACCCCACCTCTGCACCCCCCACCTCTGCACCCCCACCTCGGCACCCCCACCCCTGCACCCCCACCTCGGCACCCCCACCTCTGCATCCCCACCTCGGCACCCCCACCCCAGCACCCCCACCTCTGCATCCCCACCTCGGCACCCCCACCTCGGCACCCACACCACTGCATCCCCACCTCGGCACCCCCACCTCGGCACCCACACCACTGCACCCCCACCTCTGCACCCCCACCTCTGCATCCCCACCTCGGCACTCCCACCTCGGCACCCCCACCTCTTCACCCCCACTTCAGCACCCCACCTCTGCACCCCCCACCTCTGCACCCCCACCTCGGCACCCCCACCCCTGCACCCCCACCTCGGCACCCCCACCTCTGCATCCCCACCTCGGCACCCCCACCCCAGCACCCCCACCTCTGCATCCCCACCTCGGCACCCCCACCTCGGCACCCACACCACTGCATCCCCACCTCGGCACCCCCACCTCGGCACCCACACCACTGCACCCCCACCTTTGCACCTCCATCTCAGCACCTTTACCTCGGCACCCCCACCTCGGCACCCCACCTCGGCACCCCACCTCTTCACCCCCACCTCAGCACCCCCACCTCTGCACCCCCACCTCGGCACCCCCACCCCTGCACCCCCACCTCGGCACCCCCACCCCAGCACCCCCTACTCTGCATCCCCACCTCGGCACCCACACCACTGCACCCCCACCTTGGCACCTCCATCTCGGCACCTTTACCTCGGCACCCCCAACTCGGCACCTCCATCTCGGCACCCCCACCGCGGCACAAATTCACAATTCTTTTGCACCTTCACCACTCCATTAAATGCCTGGAGCTGAGGAGAATATCTGGTATTTCTGGGGTTGGGTGGGTATATGATGTGAACTTACGTCTGTACCCCCCATTCTCTGGTTTTCCCTCCCTACCCTTTATTGCCCAGGGATAAAAACCCAGCCATACAAAGAAAGGGGTGTACAGGGGTCACATGACCAAAGGGGAAGCTTCTCTGGGTCAGGACAGTTATCCTCACATCTCTGCTGGTGCTCTCTCCAGTACTCCGGCCCAGGGTCCCCACAACAGGGGCCCGATCCCAGGTGTGACCATTGCCTCCTCTGCCAGCAGACCAATGACCATAGAGGCTTCTAAAACACGAATCTCTTGTCTGTGCTGCTGCCCCGCCGCCCATTAAGGGCTCATCTACACTTTGCTCCAACTTCAGCACACAAGCCGACCCCCTCTACATGATTATTACATGTGTTTCTGATGCTTCTGTGATGCTTTATTAAAGCTTTAATGAAGCTTGGCAAATGCCCCGTGTGTGCGGATTCTCTATTTGTTTTAAAGGGGCCCAGTAGAACCCCTGTTCAGCAGATCCCCAGATCATTAGTATCCCTGTTCAGCAGATTCCATGTTAGTAGTAACCTCCATCTCTACTGATCCCCTGAATGGTATTATCCTCCAGCTCTGCTGATCCTCCTCCGTTCAGTAGTAACTCCCAGCTCATTAGTACCTTTGTTCAGTAGATCCCCAGCTCATTAGTACCTTTGTTCAGTAGATCCCCAGCTCATTAGTACCCCTGTTCAGCAGATCCCATGTTAATAGTAACCCCCAACTCTGCTGATCCCCTGAACGGTATTATCCTTCAGCTCTACTGATCCCCCACTCAGTAGTAACCCCCAGCTCTGCTGATCCCCTACCCAGTAGTAACCCCCAGCTCTGCTGATCCCCCACTCAGTATTAACCCCCAGCTCTGCTGATCCCCCACTCAGTATTAACCCCCAGCTCTGCTGATCCCCCACTCAGTAGTAACCCCCATCTCTACTGATCCCCCACTCAGTAGTAACCCCCAGCTCTGCTGATCCCCCACTCAGTAGTAACCCCCAGCTCTGCTGATCCCCCACTCAGTAGTAAACCCCAGCTCTACTGATCCCCCACTCAGTAGTAACCCCCAGCACTGCTTAATCCCTACTCGGTAGTAACCCGCAGCTCTACTGATCCCCCACTCAGTATTAACCCCCAGCTCTGCTGATCCCCCACTCAGTAGTAACCCCCAGCACTGCTTAATCCCTACTCGGTAGTAACCCGCAGCTCTACTGATCCCCCACTCAGTATTAACCCCCAGCTCTGCTGATCCCCCACTCAGTATTAACCCCCAGCTCTGCTGATCCCCCACTCAGTAGTAACCCCCAGAACTACTTAATCCCTACTCGGTAGTAAACCGCAGATCTACTGATCCCCCACTCAGTAGTAACCCCCAGCTCTGCTGACCCCCCACTCAGTAGTAACCCCCAGCTCTGCTGATCCCCCACTCAGTAGTAACCTCCAGCACTGCTTAATCCCTACTCAGTAGTAACCCGTAGCTCTACTGATCCCCCACTCAGTATTAACCCCCAGCTCTGCTGATCCCCCACTCAGTATTAACCCCCAGCTCTGCTGACCCCCCACTCAGTAGTAACCCCCAGCTCTGCTGATCCCCCACTCAGTAGTAACCCTCAGCACTACTTAATCCCTACTCGGTAGTAAACCGCAGCTCTACTGATCCCCCACTCAGTAGTAACCCCCAGCTCTGCTGACCCCCCACTCAGTAGTAACCCCCAGCTCTGCTGATCCCCCATTCAGTAATAATCCCCAGCTCTGCTGATCCTCCTCCGCTCAGTAGTAACCCCCAGCTCTGCTGATCCTCTGGTTTGCTGATCCTCTCTCTCCAGACCTTGCTTTGTGCACTGGTCCAAATCATTTGGTGGAGGGGGGATGATGGTGTGGGGGGGAGGGGGGATTATGGTGTGGGGTTGTTTGGTGGAGGGGGGATTATGGTGGGGGGTGGAGGGGGATTATGGTGTGGGGTTGTTTGGTGGAGGGGGGATTATGGTGGGGTGTGGAGGGGGGATTATGGTGTGGGGTTGTTTGGTGGAGGGGGGATGATGGTGTGGGGGGGGATTATGGTGGGGGGTTGTTTGGTGGAGGGGGGATTATGGTGTGGGGTGGAGGGGGGATTATGGTGTGGGTGGAGGGGGGATTATGGTGTGGGTGGAGGGGGGATTATGGTGGGGGGTTGTTTGGTGGAGGGGGGATTATGGTGTGGGGTGGAGGGGGGATTATGGTGTGGGGTGGAGGGGGGATTATGGTGTGGGTGGAGGGGGGATTATGGTGGGGGGTTGTTTGGTGGAGGGGGGATTATGGTGTGGGGTGGAGGGGGGATTATGGTGTGGGGTGGAGGGGGGATTATGGTGTGTGGGGTTGTTTTTCAGGTGTTGGGCTCAGCCCTTACTGGAACTCTTAAGCCTCGTACACGCGATCGGGTTTTCGGCAGGGGGTTGTGTGATGACAGACTGTTTACCTAAAATTCAACGCTCCATCACACAATTGTTGTCCAACTTTCCGCCGACAAATGTCCGATGGCAGGGTAGCAAATTTACGGCGGACAGATATTCCTATATTGTGTACACAAGTCCGTCACACAAAAGTCCAAAGTACAAACACGCATGCTTCGGAATCAATGCTCACCAAACACGAGGTGCACGAAAGGGCGGCGCTCAAGAGCTGAAATTCCACGCAGTACGTCACTACGTTCGTGTTTGTTGGCGGACAATTGTGTGCCGTTTGTATGCAAGACAAGTTCCCGGCACACGCCCTTCCGACAAAAAGTCTGACGCTCGGTTGGCCAACAGACCGATCGTGTGTATGAGGCTTTAGACTGGGATGCCATTAAAGTTCATGTGCGTGGTAAGGCAGGCGTCCCAATACTTTTGGTAATATAGTGTATCTAAAAACAACAACAGCCTACAAGTGGTAGTTTGGAGTTTTGTTTGTGCCCCCCCCCCCCCCCCCCCCCGGTGTGGAGTGCACCTTCTTCTCGGAGCCCCGCCCCCGCCCCCTCCCTCTGTACATCTCCCTGTACATAGACCATCAAAGGCAGATTGCCATCACACACATACCCCCATGGTGATGGTATCTGCGTCTGATGACACGGCACACGTGTAGCCGCTCTCTCCTCCACCGCCTTGGGCCGTCTTCCCCTTTCTTCTCTCAGCCTCCACCTTTCTAGGTCTTTTCCAGGCGCTGTGCCATCTGTTTTGATGGATATCTTATCACAGGTTAAAATTCCTCTGCAGCTCCATGTACTTAAAAGTCATTAGCACGTTCCTGACCCAACCCAATGGCTACAGACCCGCTTTGAAAGCAATTCACTACACGCCGAGATAAAGTCACCGCCAGCTCTTTCTTCTTTTCCTGCTGCAGAAGTTAAAAAAAAAAAAAATTGTTTATTTTAATTTTTTTTTTTTAAACAAAAAAAAAAAAGCGGTCAGATTCTTCAGGAGGCGGTTCATGTACGAGGGATTGTTAAAGCTGAGATCCGGGCAGAGGAACTTTCATTTAAATATACATTCCTTAATAGCCACAAAGGATAAAATTCCACTCTGTATGCACGGAATGCCTTCGAAAACCCAGATATGACCTTGTAAAAGCAGCAGTGACATCATCATTGTGCTGTATATAGCCGGTGCAGGTAATGGAGCTGTGGGAGGGGCACAGCAGGCCCCACCCACTACAGAAAACTACAGGAGGGGGCGGAGACAAGACCAGTCCCCCTGAACAAGGAGAAAGAGCAGAGCTGTGGGAGGGGCCCAGCAGGCTCCACCCACTGCCGAAAATTACAGGAGGGGGCGGAGACAAGACCAGTCATCTTAAACAAGGAGAGAGAGCAAAGCTGTGGGAGGGGCCCAGCAAGCTCCACCCACTACAGAAAACTACAGGAGGGGGCAGAGATAAGACCAGTCCCCCTGCACAAGGAGAAAGAGCAGAGCTGTGGGAGGGGCCCAGCATACCCCAACCCACTACAAAAAAATACAGGAGGGGGGAGGAGACAAGACCAGTCACCTTGACCAAGGAAAGAGAGAGAGCAGAGTTGTGGGAGGGGCCCAGCAGGTTCCGCCCACTACCAAAAACTACAGGAGGGGGCGGAGAAAAGACCAGTCACTTTGAACAAGGAGAGAGCAAGCTAAGCTGTGGGAGGGGCAAAGCAGGTTCCACCCACTACCAAAAACTACAGGAGGGGGCGGAGATAAGACCAGTCCCCCTGCACAAGGTGATAGAGCAGAGCTGTGGGAGGGGCCCATCAGGCTCCACCCACTACAAAAACCTACAGGAGGCAGCGACAAGACCAGTCACCCTGCACAAGCAGAGAGATCAGCAGTGGGCGGTCTTTATTACAGGAAGTCTCACACTGGATGACTGCACAGATCTGGAAGAAATACACAAAGATCACCAAGATTCATGGAAGAATATACTCGGCTCTTGTATTTATTATTATTATTATTGCTGGGGTTCCACTTTAAAGTAACTATATTCTGCTCAAGGGAAGAAAACTAAAACACACTCACCACTGCTGGACCCCCCTGGACATCCTATCCAAATAACGACTTTCTAAAAGTCAGAATTTGAGTATGGCTAAGTAGTCCCCACCCATATGACAACACTTTGGTCTTGAAATAGGTCCATTGGGCCCCAATTGCTAAATTGTAAGGTTGGGTGGGAGGTCCATGTGTTGCTCCGTCCTCTGAGGAACTAAATCCATCTTAGGGTTCTAGTGGTAGATTTAGGGAGTGTAATAAAGATAAGATTACTTTGCCCCAGAATACAAGGATCACTTAAAATTAGATGCAAACTCAAACTAAATATCAAAAATAAATGCCTGATCTCATTGCCCAAAGTATGTGAACCCCCCACCACCAACAAACAATTGAGTTCAGGTGTCTCCAGTGAAGGGTCCGGGTAATTCTCCATCATACAAAGACATTGTAGACAATTGTGCTCTTCCAACCTTGTGGTAACAGTTTGGTGAAGACCCTTTTCTGTTCCAGCATGACTGTGCCCTGACCTCATCCCTACTGAACACCTTTGGGGTGAATTGGATTGTGAGCCAGGTCTTCTCATCCAACATAAGTACAAGACCTCACAAATGGGGACAAATTTCCACAGACACCCTCCAAACTCTTGTGGAAAGTCCTCTCAAAACAGTGGAGTGTGGTATAGCAGCAGGTAAAAAGGACACTTTGGAACACGAATTTCATATTAGAACACCCAATGCTACCAAAGAACTAAGGAAGAGGGAGTCCCAATCTCCTGAGAAGCGTTAGCCTCATTTTAGGTCGTACAATAATGATAAATGTTCTCCAACCAGCTGGAGTTTCCAAGACCTTCTATTCAAGCATGGCGTTCCTCACCTACTGTACCTCCACAACTTCAACCCTATTAAACACCTTTGGGATAAATTAGAATGGCAATTCTGAGCCAGGTCTTCTGATCCAACATCAAGGCATTCAAGACATTCAAGACATGGTTTGACCAGTTGGGTGTGGAAGAACACAAGTGTACTACACAGAGCCCTGACCTCATCCTTACTGAACACCTTTGGGATAAATTGCAATGGTAAGCCAGGTATTCTCATACAACATAAGTACCTGACCTCACAAAAGGGCACAAATTCCCTCCAAAAGACAAAAAGTCTTCCCAGAAGAGTGGAAGGTGGTATAGCTGCAGGAGCAAAGGACACTTCGGAACACACATTTCATATCAGAACATAGACTGCAGCCCTTGCGACCAACAGATCCAACGCTACAAAAGAACTGAAGAAGAGGGAGCTCCAATTTCTTGAGAAGCATTATGCCGCGTACACACAAGCGGACTTTACGGCAGACTTTGCCCGGTGGACTTTTCGACGTACTTTACGACGGACTTTCTGAATGAACGGACTTGCCTACACACAATCAACCAAAGTCCGTCGAATTCATATGTGATGGCGTACGACCAGACTAAAATAAGGAAGTTCATAGCCAGTAGCCAATAGCTGCCCTAGCGTGGCTTTTTGTCCGTTGAACTAGCATACAGACGAGCAGACTTTTCGACCGGACTCGAGTTCGACGGAAAGATTTAAAATATGTTTCAAATCTAAGTCCGTCCAACTTTTGAGAAAACAAAGTCTGCTGGAGCCCACACACGATCGAATTGTCTGACGAAATCCCGTCTGCCGGGCAAAGTCTGCCGTAAAGTCCGCTCGTGTGTACGCGGCATTAGCCACATTTTAGGTACAAAAATAAAGTAAAAGTGTTCTCAAACCAGCTTGAGCTTCCAAGACCTTCTATTTACGCGCGGCATTCCTATCGCTACAATTTCAACCCTACTGAACACTTTTGGGATTAATTGGCGATTATAAGCCAGGACTTTTCATCCAACATTAAGACATCCAAGACATTGTTTGACCAATTCCATAAAATTGTGTGACCAGTTTGGTGTGGAGGAACTTGAGTGTCCTTCACAGAGCCCTGACCTCAACCCTACTGAACACCTTTGGGATGAATTGGAACTCTAATGGTGAGCCAGGTCTTCTCATCCAACTTCAGTACTCGACTCCAAGAATGTTCCTTTGGCTGATTGGACACAAATTCCCACAGACATACTCCAAACATTTGTGAGAAGCCTTCCCAGTGAGTGGAGCCAGCTCCATGAAGACATGGTGTGACCAGTTTGGTGTGGAGGAACTCGAGTGTCCTGCACAGAGCCCTGATTTCATCCCTACTGAATACCTTTGGGATAAATTGGAATGAGCCAGGTCTTCTCAACCAACATCACTATAAAGACACGGTTTTCCCAGTTTGGAGTGCAAAGCCCTGACCTCAACCCTACTGAAAATCTTTAGGATTAAATGTACATTTACTATATTAATGGCTTTGGTTTTTGGAATGAGATGTCCAGTTCCATAAAGACATGGTGTGACCAGTTTGGTGTGGAGGAACTCGAGTGTCCTGCACAGAGCCCTACCCTCAACCCTACTGAACACCTTTGGGATGAATTGTGACGTCGATAGTGAGCTAGGTCTTTTCATCCAACATCAGTACCTGACCTCACAGATGTTCCTTTGGCTAATTGGACACAAATTCCAACAGACACGCCCCAACATTTTGTAGGGAGCCTTCCCAGAAGAGCAGATCCAGCTCCATAGAGACATGGTTTGACCAGTTTGGTGTGGAGGAACTTTAGCCGTACGGATTTTGTGAGTATGTTTTTGACACCTTCATATTGTAATAAATCAATCTTATCTGTATATCTTATCTGTATATGTTATTTATTGTCCTGCACAGAGACCTGACCTCAACCCACCTTTGGGATGGAACGGTGATTGAGGGCCAGGTCTCCTCATCCAACATACAGTAGCCACAAATTCCTACAGACACTCCAAAATTTGTGGAAAGCCTTCCCAGAAGAGTGGAGGAAGTTATAGCTCTAAAAGGGACCAACTGTGTATGAATGGGCATAGGAGGAAGGGGGCACCTCCGTATAAATGGCCATGGTTTTGGAATGGGAGAAGCTCATCCTGGTGTGATGGTCAGGTGTCTACCAAAGTTTGGCTATATAGTTCCCTTTAGTGATTTAAAAAAAAAACATCTACTGTTGGTCGCCAACCAGTGCAATCACAGGGACGAGCCCCGACAGACAGCTGCAGGTTTTGGCTGATGGAGTAACGCAGTACAGTAGTAACAAGTAACCTGACATGGCCCCATCATTCTTCCTGTCACATACACAAGAGGTCACCCTGCTGGGTTAAACAAATAACAGCCAATCCTTACATACTGGAAGAGGATCCAGAAAACATTGTTACAGTGACAGCGAGACGGGAGGGAGAAGACAAGGTTGTGGTCAGGGGGGGCGCCACACACGAGAAATCCAACCGACATCTGACTGCCACTATGACACCAACTACAATGGAGGAGTTTTATTAATACTGGAGAACTCAGAATCTGGTGCAGCTGTGCAGAGTAACCAATCAGCTTCCAGGTTTTATTCTCAAAGCTTAAACAAGCTGAAGTTAGAGTCTGATTGGCCGCCATGCACAGTTGTACCACCACAGTGCTTCGGTTTTAGTAAATCCCCCCCCCCCCAATAAGTCTTCATGTAATAATTGGCGCTTGGAACCTATGGCGGGAGGGAGGAGCAAAATTTTGATATTTTATACCACCCCCACCCCAAGTTTCATCAGATTTCTGCAATATTTCACCATTGTGGCCACATGCAATGGAGAGAATGGGAACAACCAAATTAATGTTGAAGTTTAATCGCTTATATTTTGCCTTCCCTGGTTCCTCCCTCTCCCATCGTCAACATTCTAATGACATTTTTCAATAAAATATTTCCATTTTCATGACCTTTTTTTTTTTTTGGCTTAGCGATACCATCACCGGCTCTCTGTGCTTCTCTATGCAATTCAGGCAGATCATGGCTGGTGGGAGGGGCCGGCAGGCAGCTGTAAATAGCTTCCTGAAAACATCACAGCTCCCGGCCTCAGTACTCCTCTCAAGAGCCCTCAGTTCTGATGCCAGCAGTGGGAGGAGTTATATCAATATCAAAATGTCTTGATGGGTGGGTGTCAGTCTGGAGGAGTGGGCGTTCCTAGGGAGGCTGTATTTGCATGCAGAACACCCACATGTGATGCTGGGCCACCATGATTGAAAGAACTTAAATCCAATTAATCAAAGGGGCGGAGCCAGGGACAGTCAGGCCGGGGAGGAAAGTGTTAAATGACGCTGGACATCATCCAGCAAAGGAAATGAGGCGGGGCTCTATCTGACCTGCTGCAGCTTCTAATGCACAGTGTGCAGTGAGATCAGAGGAAGCCGTTTCAGCCCAGGAGAGGAGCTGGTACACCTGTGCAAGACTAAAGGGGAGGCCGGAGGGTTGATTAAAGGCGTGTTAAGGTGGTTTCGAATGGCTTCTGAAGGTAGAGTGTAGGTCTTCACTCATGGATGGTAGGGTGCAGGGTCTTCACTCTTGGATGGTAGGGTGTAGGGTCTTCACCCATGGAAGGTAGGGTGTGGGTCTTCACCCATGGAAGGTAGGGTGTGGGTCTTCACTCATGAATGGTAGGGTGTAGGGTCTTCACTCATGGATGGTAGGGTGGGGGTCTTCACTACTGGATGGTAGCGTGTAGGTCTTCACTCATGGATGGTAGGGTGCGGGTCTTCACTCATAGATGGTAGGGTCTTCACTCATGGAAGTTAGGGTGTGGGTCTTCACTCATGTATGGTAGGGTGTGGGTCTTCACTCGTGGATGGTTGGGTGTGGGTCTTCACTCATGAATGGTAGGGTGTAGGGTCTTTACTCATTGATGGTAGGGTGGGGGTCTTCACTACTGGATGGTAGCGTGTAGGTCTTCACTCATGGATGGTAGGGTGCGGGTCTTCACTCTTGGATGGTAGGGTGTAGGGTCTTCACTCATGGAAGGTAGGGTGTGGGTCTTCACTCATGGATGGTATGGTGTGGGTCTTCACTCATGGATGGTAGGGTTTAGGTCTTCACTCATGGATGGTAAGGTGTCGGGTCTTTACTCATGGATGGTAGGGTGGTGCTCTTCACTACTGGATGGTAGGGTGTAGGTCTTCACTCATGGATGGTAGGGTGCGGGTCTTCACTCATGGATGGTAGGGTTTAGGTCTTCACTCATGGATGGTAGGGTGTGGGTCTTCACTCATGGATGGCAAGGTTTGGGTCTTCACTCATTAATGGTAAGGTGTGGATCACTGGTCCTACCCTGAAGTTTAGGGGTAGGATGTTTAGCGATCAGGTTCTTTTTGGGAGAGCCCCTCACCTCCTACTCGTTGGTTGGCTTCGGTTGGTTGACCACAAGTAGAGGGGTCTGTGAGCAGGATGCAGCATGGTGTGGAGGCGCAGAAATCACAAACAGGCCGAGTAAACTGAACTTTGTATTGCAAAAAGGTCCAACAGGGTGCAACTAGGCCCGGCGGGTGTGCACAGCTGTCCAGAGCCACTTACAGGGTCAGTAGCAGCAGTATTTTAGCTTGACTTGACGCCGACAGCTTCTGCAATGAGGAGTGAGGGTGTGGCCTCATCGGTCTGAACAAACGAGAGGCTTCCTAAGTAAGAAGTAGTGTGGTCCTTGCACTGCACCTGCTTACAGGTCTGCCAGCCTTTTGTCTAGGAGGCCCACAAGTATGCTTTGCCCCCGTCAGGAGTCTTGTGCCAGGGGGGGGGTTAAGGAAAGGGTTCTACTTCTTCACGAGGTGGACTAGAGAAACACCCTTAAGTGCATTTTTTGTGTGTTTTTAATGTGCACTTTTTTTGTTCACTTACAGGTTTTTTGGTTTTGCACACCACAGCGGGTTCCAAAAAAAAAAATGTATTGTTTTCTTAATAAATAGGTGGGCACCCGTTCTATGGATGAAAGAATAGGAAATGTTATATGAAGAAAATGGGGGACACATACAGTAAGTCATGTTGGCCAGCGTTGCCCCCTAATGCCTCCCGGTGAAGCCGGCTCTGGCTGGTACGGGAATATGGTCGATGGGCGGGAAACGGCTTTGTGAATGTGAGTTTCACTCGGCCATGAGCTGCAGAATCCCACACGTCGTACTGTAAACGCGTTCCTTCTGCTATTGTTCGGGATCTTGTAACCAGAAATGACTGTGCAGGCAGTAATGAAAATGAATACGGCGCTGTGCTGCCCACAGCTTCAACCAGCTTCTATTTTTAGGCCACAAACCTCCAAAAACAACTTTCTAGGCCAAGCAGTAATTACAGATTTGGACGCACATGCAGGCCCTTGCTAAAACTATCCTGCTCTAAAACCGCACATCGTAGAGTATGACTGCTGCCACGCCAAAATAGAACGGATCGACCCACATGTTCAGTTGTCACAGCGGCTTCCACCCCGGCTGCACTAAATGCACAGGGTGACAACGCGTTTCAGGGCCTTGGGGTACTTCCTGCTGCGTGCCACTGCCCCGCCCACTACATGCTTTATGGACTACCAGTGATAATCTCCGCACTAGTGGTGCCCACAATAAGCTTTCTATGTGACCAGAGCCTGATTGAAACTTTTAGCTGGAATTTTACGAGGTGTGTCTAAAAAGTTTTGTGAATGGTCCGATATCTCTACAGCAACATGGGCCAGGTGCGTGCGCATGCACATGGCTATCCAGGAACACTTTGAGAAGCACCGCATAGCATGCAGTACACGTGACCATCAGGGTAAACCCGCTGAGGGCAGTGGAACGTAATCAGTGTGAGAGGTAGGGTCACAGTGCAATGGAGCAACGAGTGACTATCAAGTTCTGCTACAAACTGGGGAAAATGGCGATGGAGGCGCATGAAATGTTGGTGCAAGTGTACGGGACAGAAGCCGTGAGCAGAAAATGTGTGGGAAATGACTGAAGATAAGCCACTACACTGACCTACCTGACCCCTACACTGGCCTACCTGACCACTACACTGACCTACCTGACCCCTACACTGACCTACCTGACCCCTACACTGACCTACCTGACCACTACACTGACCTACCTGACCCCTACACTGACCTAACTGACCCCCACACCGACCTACCTGACACCTACACTGACCTACCTGACCCCTACACTGACCTACATGACCCCTACACTGACCTACCTGACCATTACACTGACCTACCTGACCCCTACACTGACCTACCTGACACCTACACTGACCTACCTGACCCCTACACTGACCCACCTGACCATTACACTGCCCTACCTGACCCCTACACTGACCTACCTGACCACTACACCGACCTACCTGACACCTACACTGACCTACCTGACCCCTACACTGACCTACATGACCATTACACTGACCTACCTGACCCCTACACTGACCTACCTGACCACTACACTGACCTATCTGACCCCTACACTGACCTACATGACCATTACACTGACCTACCTGACCCCTACACTGACCTACCTGACCACTACACTGACCTATCTGACCCCTTCACTGACCTACCTGATACCTACACTGACCCCTACACTGCCCTACATGACCACTACACTGACCTACGTGACCCCCTACACTGATCTACCTGACCCCTACACTGACCTACCTGACCACTACACCAGGGGTGTCAAATCTCATCGTGGGCTGCATAAGTGTTATGATTTCCTCAAAAGGGCCGGTTGTATCTGTAAGATTATATGTCCAGCGCATCCCCTCCCGTTACATTAAATGTCAAGAGCCACCCCACCATCAGAAGTTGAGTCCCCTACTCTCCCTAACATCACAGTGCACCCCCTTTCCTTATGCTGCTGCTGGGAAGAAGCTGGATGCATTGCTTGAAAGCAGAAAGTAGGGGTCTGAAGGAGGACCAGAGGAGGGCTGGAGCTCTCCTGCAGGTGCAGGAGAGGTGAGAGGGCCACATGACATGGCCTGGAGGGTTGGATTGGGCCCGCGGGCCTTGTGTTTGACATCAGTGCACTACACTGACCTACCTGACCCCTACACTGACCTATCTGACCCCTACACTGACCTACCTGACCACTACACTGACCTACCTGACCTCTACACTGACCTACCTGAGACCTACACTGACCTACCTGACCCCTACACTGACCTACATGACCCCTACACTGACCTACCTGACCCCTACACTGACCTACCTGACCCCTACACTGACCTACATGACCCCTACACTGACCTACCTGACCACTACACTGACCTACCTGACCCCTACACTGACCTACCTGACCCCTACACTGGCCTACCTGACCACTACACTGACCTACCTGACCACTCCGCGGATCTACCTGACACCTACACGGATCTACCTGACACCTACACTGACCTACCTGACCCCTACACTGACTTACATGACCATTACTCTGACCTACCTGACCCTTACACTGACCTACCTGACCACTACACTGACCTACCTGACCCCTACACTGACTGAACCTACCTGACCCCTACACTGACTTACATGACCATTACTCTGACCTACCTGACCCCTACACTGACCTACCTGACCACTACACTGACCTACCTGACACCTACACTGACTGAACCTACCTGACCCCTACACTGACCTACATGACCTTTACACTGACCTACCTGACCACTACACTGACCTACCTGACCACTACACGGATCTACCTGACACCTACACTGGCCTACCTGACCACTACACTGACCTACCTGACCATTACACTGACCTACCTGACTACTACACTGACCTACCTGACCCCTACACTGACCTACCTGACCCCTACACTGACCTACCTGACCACTACACTGACCTACCTGACCATAACACAGACCTACCTGACCACTACACTGACCTAACACCTATACTGACCTACCTGACTACTACACTGACCTACCTGACCACTACACTGACCTACCTGACCCCTACACGGACCTACCTGACCCCTACACTGACCTACCTGACCACTACACTGACCTACTCTATTCCTTCTTCCTGCACTACTCACACTTCCTCCTCCCCACACACAGTATGATGTAGATCGGAGGATCCATCCTCCTCCTTACCTCTTCATGGCCTCATCGTCCATCTGATCAGAGCTCTCCTCAGCACTGAACGGGCAGTATTGTTTAGGAGTCCCTGCCAGCGCCATCCAGCTCATGGATGGTAGGGTGTGGGTCTTCACTCATGGATGGTAGAGTGTGGGTCTTCACTCATGGATGGTAGGGTGTGGGTCTTCACTCATGGATAGTAGGGTGTGGGTCTTCACTCATGGATGGTAGGGTGTGGGTCTTCACTCATGGATGGTAGGGTGTGGGTCTTCACTCATGGATGGTAGGGTGTGGGTCTTCACTCATGGATGGTAGGGTGTCGGTGTTCACTCATGGGTGGTAAGGTTATGGGTCTTCACGCATGCATAGTAGAGTTTGGGCCTTCACTCATGGATGATAGGGTGTGGATCCTTGGGCCTATTCTGAAGTCCAGGGGGAGGATGTGTAGCCATCAAGTCCCCCACCCCCCACCCGGGTTGGGGAGGGGGAGGAGTGAAGCCCCGGAAACGTGTTGCCTATTGCGTTAACATGTTTTGGAATAAAGTCTTGTATTTGGATTTTAACATTTCGGTGTGGTGCTCCAAATTTTTGAACCAACCTTTCTAAGAAATTCTGGAATGTCTTGCAGTGTCTTTGTCCCCACACCGCCTGAGCTATCTCTCATTAACATAAAATGCAGGAGGGCAGTTTCTAAAATTTTAAACCTTTCTTACCACAGACAGCGCTCAAATCTAATTTGCAGCTGATAATGGAAAGCTGTGAACACAGTGCAGATGGGGTTATTCCTCCACAGCCCCCCCCTCCTGCAAAGCAGGCAGAGCATGGAAGGATCTTGGAGCAAGAAAAATCACGTGAAAAGGTCACGCATCACTTCCGGGTCAACAACTAGAAGGGGAGAAGAGCAGACATGTGTCCACTCTCCTCCCTTCCGCCACGCCCCCTCTACCCCGCGGCACCCTCTATGCCGGTCCCGGGCCCGCAGAAGGGCAAGCGGAGCACAAAATCCTTAGCGGGGGGGGGGACGCACATGGGATCGAAAGGTTGCCAGGTTGAAACTTCTGGTGATCTATCTGGTGCCTGGGGTTTGTTGAGCCCTGGAATACGGTACCTGTACGAGCCGCCCTGCCACAGCATATGCACTGCGGCGGGTCGGGACATGGTTAAAAAAAAAAAGTTTTGGCTTTAGATACAATTTAAGCATATCAGCAGCAAGGTCTGTTACCACGTTTAGCTATCAGCAAAGTTTGGATTTAGGGCGATATTGTTTATTGGCACTACAATCTAGTGAGCTCGTCAATAAATGGCATCACCCGAAATCCAAACTTCTGCCATCCACTGGATGTAAAATATAATTGAGCTACAAGAATTTTCCTTCAGCAAGTTCTTCTTTAAATCGGTCTCGCGTTTCCTCTGGCGGGTCACATGGGCTTCCTTGCAATGAGGCCACGGAGCACCTGCAGTTCTCCAGCGTAGATTCCTGTGGTCCTTCGAAATTCGGCTTGTGGTTACCCAGCCCATCCTTCTGGATCGTTGGCTTTACCACACATCTCTACGTTCTCGCCATCTCCCAAAAGCAAACATCCTCTCCCGGACCCCACAGTGAAATCTAACTTTATAGCTGCAGGTGGACCCAGAGAAAAAAAAAAAAAAGATAAACATTTATAAATTGAAGCGGCGTGTATATAGAAAGGAGCGCGGATAAGTCGTGGTTGGACGCTGGAAGGGTTTGGCTGAGCACCATTGAACAGACGACGAGTACATGGTATATCCAGTATACAGTATATCTGAACATTCTTGTCTGCCAAAGTATTTGTAATTCTGTTCACTCAGTCTTGTGGTCCAGGAACCCCAAGCAGGTCCTGGACACCCCTACAGACTAAAATGTAGTTAAAGCTGAAACTATAAAATGAATATCCCAATAGTAAACATAACAAGGCAACCTTTTGCTGAAACACTCGCCTTTAATTTGGATCTGTCCCCCGCAGTACTTCCTTTCCACCACCAGATGCCCCCAGGCTTCTGGGTTGAATGAAGGCCAGCATCATTCGATCCACTTCCTCTGAACCCATGCTGTCAACTCCGCCCACTCCAGCTACGAACCGTCCAGCTGGATCCACCCACATAGCCTAATGCCGCGTACATATGAGCGGACTCTTCGACCGGACTGGTCCGACGGACCGAGTCTGGCGGACATTCCGACCGCGTGTGGGCTTCATCGGACCTTCAGCTGACTTTTTTTGACGGACTTTAGATTTGAGGGTAAAGGTGATGGACTAGCCAAGCATGCCTCCAGACCTAAACACTATTGATCATCTGTGGGACATCCTCAAACGGAAGGTGGAGGAGCGCAAGATCTCTAACATCCACCAGCTCTGTGATGTCATCATGGAGGTGAGGAAGAGGACTCCAGTGACAACCTGTGAAGCTCTGGTGACCTCCATGCCCAAGAGGGTTAAGGCAGTGCTGGAAAATAATGGTGGCCACACAAAATATTGACACTTTGGGCCCAATTTGGACATTTTCACTTAGGGGTGTACTGACTTTTGTTGCCAGCGGTTTAGACATTGTTGTGTGTTGAGTTATTTTGAGGGGACAGCAAATTTACACTGTTATACAAACTGTACACTCACTACTTTACATTGTAGACAAGTGTCATTTCTTCAGTGTTGTCACATGAAAAGATAGAAGAAAATATTTACCAAAATGTGAGGGGTGTACTAACTTTCATGAGATACTGTATTGTACACAACACTTCTGCTTAAAGCATATCTGTCTTAAAGTGTGTCTTTTCAGGCTTTTTGCCTTTATTATCACCTTGTGAACCTGCCAGTAACACACCTCCTGCCATAGGGTGACAACGCTCACTTACTGTATTGTATCCATAGAGAAGCAGCGTTGTCACCCTAGGACAGGACTACAGAAGACCTTCCCTTTCCTTAGAGGTGAGCCAACGTACCTGGGTTCAGTTTGAAGTTGACCAAAAAGTGGTCCAATGAGTGGGCAATGGTTGTCATTTCTGTGTTAATCTGGCCACTTGG
This sequence comes from Aquarana catesbeiana, assembly GCF_042186555.1. Lineage (NCBI taxonomy): Eukaryota > Metazoa > Chordata > Amphibia > Anura > Ranidae > Aquarana > Aquarana catesbeiana. The sequence continues at coordinate 3,042,754 of NC_133336.1, forward strand.
ACATGTGGATGTTCAAACTCCATCCAACTCAGCTTGTAGGATGTGAGATACACACTGGCCACTCCATCCATCTCAGCTTGGGGAAAGGGAGGTGGCACACTGGGCACTGGACATGTGGATGTGCAAGCTCCATCCATCTCAGTTTGGGGGGAAGGGAGAAGGTGCGCTGGGCACTGGACATGTGGATGTTCAAGCTCCATCCATCTCAGTTTGGGGGGAAGGGAGGAGGTGCGCTGGGCACTGGACATGTGGATGTTCAAGCTCCATCCATCTCAGTTTGGGGGGAAGGGAGGAGGTGCGCTGGGCACTGGACATGTGGATGTTCAAGCTCCATCCATCTCAGTTTGGGGGGAAGGGAGTAGGTGCGCTGGGCACTGGACATGTGGATGTTCAAGCTCCATCCATCTCAGTTTGGGGGGAAGGGAGGAGGTGTGCTGGGCACTGGACATGTGGATGTTCAAGCTCCATCCATCTCAGTTTGGGGGGAAGGGAGGAGGTGCACTGGGCACTGGACATGTGGATGTTCAAGCTCCATCCATCTCAGTTTGGGGGGAAGGGAGGAGGTGCGCTGGGCACTGGACATGTGGATGTTCAAGCTCCATCCATCTCAGTTTGGGGGGAAGGGAGGAGGTGCGCTGGGCACTGGACATGTGGATGTTCAAGCTCCATCCATCTCAGTTTGGGGGAAGGGAGGAGGTGCACTGGTCACTGGACATGTGAATGTTCAAACTCCATCCATCTCAGTTCAGGGGAATGGAGGTGGTGCACTGGCCACTGAACAGGTGAATGTTCAAGCTCCATCCATCTCAGTTTGGGGGAAGGGAGGCGTTGCATGGCCACTGAACAGGTGGGTGTTCAAGCTCCATCCAACTCAGTTTGGGGGAATGGAGGTGGTGCACTGGCCACTGGACATATTGATGTCCAAGCTCCATCCATCTCAGTTTGGAGGAATGGAGGTGGTACACTGGGCACTGGACATATTGAGGTCCAAGCTCCATCCATCTCAGTTTGGGGGAAGGGAGGAGGTGCACTGGGCAATGGACATGTGGATGTTCAAGCTCCATCCATCTCAGTTTGGGGGGAAGGGAGAAGGTGCACTGGGCACTGGACATGTGGATGTTCAAGCTCCATCCATCTCAGTTTGGGGGGAAGGGAGGAGGTGCGCTGGGCACTGGACATGTGGATGTTCAAGCTCCATCCATCTCAGTTTGGGGGAAGGGAGGAGGTGCACTGGCCACTGAACATGTGAATGTTCAAACTCCATCCATCTCAGTTCGGGGGAATGGAGGTGGTGCACTGGCCACTGAACAGGTGAATGTTCAAGCTCCATCCATCTCAGTTTGGGGGAAGGGAGGTGTTGCACTGGCCACTGAACAGGTGGGTGTTCAAGCTCCATCCAACTCAGTTTGGGGGAATGGAGGTGGTGCACTGGCCACTGGACATATTGATGTCCAAGCTCCATCTATCTCAGTTCAGGGGAATGGAGGTGGTACACTGGGCACTGGACATATTGAGGTCCAAGCTCCATCCAACTCAGTTTGGGGGAATGGAGGTGGTGCACTGGCCACTGGGCATATTGAGATCCAAGCTCCATCCATCTCAGTTTGGGGGAATGGAGGTGGTACACTGGGCACTGGACATATTGAGGTCCAAGCTCCATCCATCTCAGTTTGGGGGAATGGAGGTGGTACACTGGGCACTGGACATATTGAGGTCCAAGCTCCATCCATCTCAGTTTGGGGGAATGAAGGTGGTACCCTGGGCACTGGACATATTGAGGTCCAAGCTCCATCCATCTCTTCCCAGGAGAGGGGATATGGCGCACTTTGGTATCCTTGCCTTGGGTGTCTTTTCCTGGCAATGCAGATACCAATTAAGAACAAGAGAGGAGCCATTTTTTTTTAGTACAGCAGCAGATACTTGGCATCCTCGCACAGCTTGGCGTGTTTATTCTCTGGGTGGGGTTCCGTCTTTCCAAGTGAACATGAAATGATGCTTTAATGTCCTAAAAACTTTAAAAGAACTTCAAGGATCTCAGCTAATCCTCTTAATCTCCTAGGGTAGTCACCACTACCTCTAACTGTCTGCAGCACCTTTGTTACCAGAAAGAGAGGAGTAAATCCATTTGTCATTATCGAGGTATGTTGGAAGAGAATCATTGGAAAGAAGGAAAAATGCATATTTACTGAGTGATGCAATGAAGCATTTTATCTCGGGAGGGGAGGAGGGGGGGGGGGTTGAGTGAAACTTGGCCTTGTAATTGCCAGAAGATGGATGTAACTGGAAGTGTACTTGTCTGGCGTTTTTGTCTTATGTATCCATATGGAGACTCCACCAGCATCACCTTCACAAGAACGTGAGAGACGTAAGTCCAGAAGGTGTTCAATCTCACGGGGGGATGACAATATGGTTACATTAGCACATCAGGCTGAAGGCTAACCTCTCTTCCTCCTAGCCAAAGTCTGTTTTCTTTTCCACAGCTGGAAAGAGGGTCTCCGAAATGCATCAACTGGAGGAACAAAGGGGAGCCTGATAGTGCTAATTCTCTGACTGGACTTGAGGATTCCCAACGTAATCATTTCAGATAATGTTACCTGATGGGTTTTTCAGAAGTTAGCTTTCCTTTAAATTGAGGTTCCCCGTCCTTACTTAAAAGGAAGGAATATATATATATATTTAGCTGTATTCTTATTTTGGACATGCTTGTAAACAGTTTAAAATATGGAGTATTTTCTGTTGGCGCAATTTTGAGTTTAACGTAAAGCCCAACTTTGGGCAGAAATCAACCCCCCTTCCACCCTCCTTCCTAGCTGAACACTGGAATGCAAAATAAAAGCCCTTCCATATACCTTATTTTCTTACCCAAACACAGTCAGGTGACTTTTGGGTCCAGATTCTTCGCTCCTCTTCAGTTTTCTCCCAGCAGGGTCCTTCTTCGAGCTTCCACATCACTGCCTGTGTGATGCAGACACTTCCTCTTGGCTGTCCAATGGGGGCATTCTCTCAGGGTCCAGAAGAGGAGTGACATCATGGCAAGGGGATGGTAGGGGTCTAGACAGCAAGGAATAACCTGCATTTAGGCGGGTGTAGTCTACTTTCTGCACTGCAGAGGGCGCTTAACCGCAGCAGCATTGCAGGAGGAGAGGAAATCAAGATAAACATGGTTCCTCTATGCTTTTCTTCACTGGGGAAGCTATCAGATTGGATGCTGCTGCCCCATGTGACTCTAGCAGCCATCTTGGGTCAGGCAAAGCCTGTTTAAGACCCTGACTCCCAGGTTTTGGCACGCATTTTGTGGGTAGTGTAGGGACAGGTCACCCGTCTGACATGGACAGTGATTAGCGGCAGGGAGAGGTTCCAGACGAGTAGGGAAGGGATAGAGATATGCCATCCTACCTGGAAACCTCCCCATTTGGGTAAAGACCAGCCAGGCTGCATTCTGCCCCTCCAGACAGATGCTGAAGGTGCATCTGAGACGTGCTCCGCTACACACTGCTGTTACATGCCGTGAGTGTTACCAGTCAGGTGCCTTCCCACCGAATTGTTGTGAATTACTAGAATCTGCAAAGCTCTGTTCTCTGCAACTAATCTTCAAATGTTTACTGTCGCTGCACCTGACCTCATGCAAGTCTGAGTCGCCCCCCCCCCCCCGTGGCAGGAAGCGGCGGCAGCGAAGGATGGGGCCAGTGGACATAGGTATATCTTACCTTATCACCAGATAAGCCAAAAAGTCTCATTCGTGATGGGTTAGAAGTGGGTAGGAAGGACGGAATTGAACATTTATTTCGTTTTTTGCTCAGAGTTGGTCTTTAAAGAAACTCTTATTACTAACTTAAAAAATTCAGAGAATTAGCACAGGAGAACCATCTATTCTAAATACATATCTACAGGGCTTTCTATTGACATGCAATGGCTCTAGAGGCGGATCCAGAGTCTAATCCCAGGAGGGGCACTGCCAAAATTGTTGCGGGCAATTTGTCGGGGCAATGACTGGTGTTGTCGCGTCAATCATCACAGCACCATGGTTGATACGGTGTCAGGATGATTGAAGTGCATTATGTCTATTATTACACTGTAATATAAATGAAATTGTTCAACTCAGCATAATGAAGAATCAGTGGGAGCCCTGAGTGTGTCACTTGCCACCGTCGCCTGCCACCAGATGTGGATTGTCACTTGCCACCGTCGCCTGCCATCAGATGCGGATTGTCACTTGCTACCGTCGCCTGCCACCAGATGCGGATTGTCACTTGCCACCGTCGCCTGCCATCAGATGCGGATTGTCACTTGCTACCGTCGCCTGCCACCAGATGCGGATTGTCACTTGCCACCGTCGCCTGCCATCAGATGCGGATTGTCACTTGCCACCGTCACCTGCCACCAGATGCAGATTGTCACTGGCCACCGTCGCCTGCCACCAGATGCGGATTGTCACTTGCCACCGTCGCCTGCCACCAGATGCGGATTGTCACTTGCCACCGTCGCCTGCCATCAGATGCGGATTGTCACTTGCCACCGTCACCTGCCACCAGATGCGGATTGTCACTTGCAACCGTCGCCTGCCATCAGATGCGGATTGTAACTTGCCACCGTCACCTGCCACCAGATGCGGATTGTCACTTGCCAACGTCACCTGCCACCAGATGTGGATTGTCACTTGCCACTGTCGCCCGCCACTAGATGTGGATTGTCACTTGCCACCGTCACCTGCCACCAGATGCGGATTGTCACTTGCCACTGTCGCCCGCCACCAGATGCGGATTGTCACTTGCCACCGTCACCTGCCACCAGATGCGGATTGTCACTTGCCACTGTCGCCTGCCACCAGATGCAGTGTGTCACTTGCCACAGTCGCCTGTCACCAGATGCGGATTGTCACTTGCCACATCACCTGTCATCAGGATGGGCCAAACAGACCCCTGTTCAGTTCGCCCCAGAACTTTTCGAACCTAATTGGGCATACAATGGTTATAGGGGTCCGGGTCCTTCCCTGGGGGAGATGTTTCAATAAAAAAAAAGTTTGTGAAATATAGTGCCTGGGGGGTCCCTTTAGTCTAACTGTAAAGTGGCAAATCTGTACCATGTCTAGAATCTGCTGCAGCAATAATTGAATTTATAAAGCCAAATAAATGACATTTTCCCTGCTCAGCAACTGCTGGGGAGCCAGTGTGTATGATGAGGCCACAATGTATTGCAATGAGAACAAGATTTTTTGGATACATTCTGGTGTCACTTTGACTTTGGATAGAAGTAACGGGTGCAGAAAAATTGGTCTTTGGGTGTCTGTGGCGCCTTCCCACCGTCACCCTATAGAGGTAATCTTGATGAAAGCAAGAATTGGCCTTGCTGTAAAAAATTGCAATGATATGCGCCTGTCAAACAAGTGCAGAAAAATTTCTCTTTGGGTGTCGGGGGCAACTTTTCACAGTAACCCTATAGAGGTGATCTTAATGAAGACAAAAAAAATTGCAATGATATGTCCCTGTCAAACAGGTGCTGAAAAATTGGTCTTTGGGTGTTAATTGTGCCCATGAAACCTATACCAAAAACATTCTTCCAGATGAAATGATTGAACACCCTCAAAGCTAGGCAACCTCGAAGTCCTGCAGAGATTCCACATCCCAAAAAGACTTAATCAGTGACATCGGCATCAGGGGATTCATAGCTGGTAATCCAGTCTGTGGACAGATGCATTCTATGATCAGTAACGAAACCTCCTGCAGCACTGATTGCCCGTTCTGAAAGCACGCTGGATGCAGGGCAGCCCAACAACTCATTAGCATACCGGGCAAGTTCTGGCCAGTGGTCTATTCTCATGACCCAGCATGTCAGTGGATCATCAGCTGGAAAGCTCTCCAGCTGTAGTAGCTAATTAGTTAATTTGGCAGGCTGTCACTGAAACCGGCCCACTGAGCCATCGGCCCACCGGGAAACTCCCGGTAGTCCTGATGGCCAGTACATGCCTGGAGGTGGCGGAGACAGAGGAGGAAAGAGCTCACAGGTCTCGCATCATCACCACCAGCTGTATGGAGATGTGAAGGCACAACAAGCTGCAGCACCGAGCCTTGTCCTGCATCCTTTCGAGTTGCAAGCAGCGTTACCCAGTGTGCTGTGAATGAAATATATTGTCCCTGCCCATGCTTGCTGGACCACATGTCAGCAGTAAGGTGGATTTTACGGCTGACTGCCTTGCCCAACGATGCCAGAACATTCCCTTCCACGTGATGGTAGAGAGATGGAACGGCCTTACGTGAAAAGTAGTAGCAACTTTGAACCTGCCATTGTAGTACAGCACATTGTGCAAATTCACGGAAGGGGGAAGAATTCACCAGGCTGAAAGGCAGAAGTTGGAGAGCCAACAGCTTTCACAAACTTGCATTTAGACATTGGGCATGTGTGTGGCAGGGACTGTATTTTTTTTCTGCTGCAGCAGAAGGGGCAGAGAAATTTGCCAGCTACAGTCTACAGCTGGCAGGTGTGCTGCTAGGTCCTGGGACACTCTGTGCTATACCATCATCCCTGTCAGCGGCTGCTGAAAGGTAATGACTCAGTATGGCAGGGGCAGACAGAAGTGGGTGAGGAGGAGGGACAGATTTGTGCCCCTTTTGTGTGGCTTTTAGGTGCTCTTGCCAACGGGCTGAGTGGTTGGACGTTAAATGCCTTGTGGTACCCAAATGGTTGGTGTTTTTGCCACATTTGACGTGCCTGAGACATGGTTTGCCGATAGCAACAGTGTGATCTGCTGCAGATGTGCTGAAAAAGGCCCAGACAGCTGAGCTGTGGGGGGTGGGCCGGGAGATAACAGCTGCAGAATGTGATGGAATAGGGTGGCTGTTCTCTACCCTTTCTTGATGTCAGCCTCCTTGGGGTTGTGCCGCCTCACCTTCACTTTCCTCCTCTGCTCTATCTGGCACCCAGGTTGCATCAGTGACCTCATCATCATCATCATCATTTCCTCCATCTTCATCATTACCACTCCACTGGAGACAACTTGGCAATATGCTGCGGCTTGGGGAACATGAATGACAATTTGTCTACCAGTGTTCTCCCCTCTCTCTAGGCTCATGTTCCTCTCATCCTCAACCTCAGAACCAACATCTGAATTCAGTAATGGCTGGGCATCATCAAGGAGCAAGTGGCTGATGCTGTGGTCAAATAACTCAGCTGACTCCTCAATGGCTGATGTTGGGGCTATGGCAGGAATAGGTGTGGACAAGGTGGCAGGTTTATCCACTCTGGCAACTGCAGGGGACTGCACACTTGTCTCTGCTTGCATGACAGAGGATGAGGAGGATGAGGAAGGTTTAGTAAGCCAGTCCACCACCTCCTCTGCATACTGTGGCTGGATAGCAGTGGCAAAATCTCTAAACAGAGGAAATTATGCCCCTGCCGAGGACTGACCACCATGTCCACCTTTGCCTGTGGACACATTTGTTGCTGGCCCCCTTACAGTGCCAAGGGAACGTCTGCCTCTCCTTGTTGTCCTTCTAGACATTATTATAACTGGCAATAACACACACAAAACTATATGGAGTTAAACTGGCAATAACACACACAGAACTATAGCATCTCACAAAAGTAAGTACACCCCTCACATTTTTGTAAATATTTTCTTCTATCTTTTCATGTGACAACACTGAAGAAATGACACTTGTCTACAATGTAAAGTAGTGAGTGTACAGCTTGTATAACAGTGTAAATTTGCTGTCCCCTCAAAATAACTCAACACACAGCCAATGTCTAAATTGCTGGCAACAAAAGTCAGTACACCCCTAAGAGGAAATGTCCAAATTGGACCCATTGTGTCAATATTTTGTGTGGCCACCATTATTTTCCAGCACTGCCTTAACCCTCTTGTGCATGGAGTTCACTAGCAATGGCGTCCCTAGGGGGGGACCAGAGGGGGGCCTGACCCCCCCAACATTATGCTGTACACCACCATGTGCCCCCCCAATTAAAAAAAAATTATTATTTTTTTTTACAAAAAGGCAATGTCTAAGAGGGAGAGTGTCCCCAGTCAGCTCCTGCGGGTGATTCCTGCTCCCTCCCTCTGCTTGCTGACACTGCATAATGCGAGCGCTCACACAACCACGGCCGCCCAATCTGCTCCTTCCCCTGCATCCTCATTGGCAGGGAGATGAGCGCGTTGCAGGAAGGACTCCACCAGGACTCAGTTACTGAAAAAACAGACTGATTTGTCCCATCCTTAGGACAGGAGAACCAGCCTGTAAATTCAAAGAGATGCCAGACCAGCACTGTCAATAGCAGGGGCAGGACGAGAGGAGGCTGGGGAACCCCACAGTGGCAGAACACCAGGGCCTGGTGGCAAGACAACCTTTGCAACCCTGATAGTTCTCACACTGCTTTGAACCCTTATATTTTCTTGGTATGCTGGTGACATATATCTCTTGTTTTCTGCCACCCTGGAGGGGGCCCCAATACAGTAGGAAGGGAGCTCACTGCAGAACATGTGAAAGGGCCGTTGTGGGATCGTAGTAAAGGGCCCCAGGATATATATATATATATATAATTGCATTTTATAGTTGCCCCCTTACTTTTTTCCCTGTCCCCCATGTGCCCCCCCTAAATATGAAAGCTGGAGACGCCACTGTTCACCAGAGCTTCACAGGTTGCCACTGGAGTCCTCTTCCACTCCTCCATGACAACATCACGGAGCTGGTGGATGTTAGAGACCTTGCACTCCTCCACCTTCCATTTGAGGATGCCCCACAGATGATCAATAGGGTTTAGGTCTGGAGACATGCTTGGCCAGTCCATCACCTTACCCTCAATGAACTGTTGCTACCCAGAGCCGGCAGCACTCATGCAGCCCCAGACCATGACACTCCCACCACCATGCTTGACTGTAGACAAGACACACTTGTCTTTGTACTCCTCACCTGGTTGCTGCCACACACGCTTGTCACCATCTGAACCAAATAAGTTTTATCTTGGTCTCATCACGCACACAGAAGTAAATGGCATTAAACTGGCAGTAACGCACACAGAACTATATGTCTTTAAACTGGCAGTAAGGCACACAAAACGATATGGCGTTAAACTGGCAGTAATGCACACAGACTTAAATGGCGTTAAACTGGCAGTAACGCACCAAACTATATGCCATTAAACTGGCAGTAACGCACACAGAACTATATGGCGTTAAACTGGCAGTAATGCACACAGACTTAAATGGCATTAAACTGGCAGTAACGCACCAAACTATATGCCGTTAAACTGCCAGTAACGCACACAGAAGTAAATGGCGTTAAACTGACAGTAATGCACACAGAACTATATGGCGTTAAGCTGGCAGTAACGCAATCAAATAGATGGTGTTCAACCGTCACTACACTGACGCTATCTGAACTGTCCCTACTCTAGCTGTACCCTAATGTCAAGATTACTGACACGGTCTCACTACACTACACTGAAACTATCTGAGCTGTCCCTACTCTAGCTGCACACTATGAAAAGCTGAATGATGGTCCTCCTCACTACACTCACACTATCCCTAGACTGACACTAAATTAATATTCTACACTGATAATTGAAGCAAAATAGCACAGTATAGCACACTAACTAACTAATAGCACTGAACAGAGCCCTGTTCTATCTCTCTCCACGCCAAAATCACACTAAAAATGGCTGCCATTGAAAGAATACTTTTATACTGTGGGGCGGGAATGAGCCATGATTGGATAAAGTCATGATGACAGTGTCCAATCATGACTCTGACAGTGCTCTGTGCCCTGATTGGCTGAAGCTTTCACTGCTTCAGCCAATCAGGGCTTGCAATGCATCTTAATACGACCCTGTGTCCCGTATCTTCTGAAGTAAGACAGACATGACCACCATTCTTCCATCCTTAGCTCCACAGCTCGACTGTCTGCCCTCACAAGCACAGGCACTTCATTTTTATTTATCGGCAACAAAAGGAATGACAAACTGATGACATCACAGGAAATGACAACACAGGAAATGACAACAGTAAAGGGGAGGGCATCCATAGGAGTGGGGGGGGGAATAGTGCACATGTCCCACCCACTTGAGGCATGTGCACTGCCCCCTGCCCGGACACATGCATGCACATCCACCATCTTGGTCAGCATGGAGCCTATTCAATACTGCTCAGAGTAACGATCTGCGGGGACATTGCTACTGGTGTTGTCAATATACCTTACGAGTATACTAACAAGGCAGATATCAATGTCCTCATATTAAAGTAGATATGTATCCAAAAGGGATAGCGTAGCCACAACAGAGATATAATAGGTTACTCTCGTTATATGGACTTGGCTTCCCTACTGTCCATAGACATTTGAAGGCAAGAAGCCCAGCTCTTTGCGCTTGATACTTACAAACCAGCAAACGCTCCACACGCTGAAAACGCTGAGAACGCGTCTCCAAGCCCATGAGAAGGTTTTCATACTGACGGTTTTACCGCTGGTCCCGATTCAACCCAAGTGTACTCTGCTAGAGCGCTCCTTGGTTAAATCAGACACAGGGAGACAGATGACAATCTATAATACACACATCCTAGAATAAAATGTCCACGAGTCCATATAATAAAAATTTCCACAACAGGATGTCCGCCGAACGACCAAACAATGAAAGTTCGGCCTGAACTTATGTCAAATCAGTTGGCAAGCAGCTGATATTAGTGCTGTATTTCTTCCCATCAAACAAAAATCAGGTATGACTGCCTAAAGCACCCCCAAACCCTTCTGTCCCGAAGAAGGACCCCCTGGAAGTCAGGGTAGTGGTACTGATGGTGAACCAACCACTGCACCACCAGGCTGAGGACATGTGCCACGCAATGCACATGTATGAGTCGTCCCTTGTGACCTTGCATGGCTAAAATGGTCACCTCTTTGTCTGGCTCTAGAGAGCTTGTAGCAGTGTTGGCCCAGTGTTGGCCTGGTGTTGGCCCGGTGTTGGCCCAGTGTTGAGCCCAGTGTTGAGCCCAGTGTTGGCCCGGTGTTGGCCCGGTGTTGGCCCGGTGTTGGCCCAGTGTTGAGCCCAGTGTTGAGCCCAGTGTTGGCCCGGTGTTGGCCCGGTGTTGGCCCGGTGTTGGCCCGGTGTTGGCCCAGTATTGAGCCCAGTGTTGGCCCAATGTTGAGCCAAGTGTTGGCCCGGTGTTGGCCCGGTGTTGGCCCAGTGTTGGCCCGGTGTTGGCCCGGTGTTGGCCCGGTGATGGCCCGCTGTTGGCCCAGTGTTGAGCCCGGTGTTGGCCCGGTGTTGGCCCAGTGTTGGCCCAGTGTTGGCCCAGTGTTGAGCCCAGTGTTGGCCAAGTGTTGAGCCCAGTGTTGGCCCGGTGTTGGCCCGGTGTTGGCCCAGTGTTGGCTCCAGTCCACCAGTCATACAAGCTGTAAAAACAGCATGGCGGTGTTTAGCCTGAGATATCAGATATGAGGAGAACACTGGTTCTGAGGAGTTGAGGGATGATGCCAGTGAGGTGGAGGAGGTACAGATGCCAGCATTGTCACCATCAGACGAGACATGCAGGACCACCAGTTCCAGCGGTGTGCCGGTCCACCATTCCTCCCGGAGTATTGAGACAGTAGGGGTTGATTTACTAAAACTGGAGCCTGCAAAATCTGGTGCAGCTGTGCATGGGAGCCAATCAGCTTCTAACTTCAGCTTGTCCAATTAAGCCTTGACAATACGATCTGGAAGCTGATTAGTTTCTATATGGAAAGTTGCACCAGATTTTGCACCCTCCAGTTTTAGTAGTCACCCCCATTGTGTTATGAAGGATATGCACTATTTGTCAAAAGTATTGGGACGCCTGCCTTTACACACACATGAACTTTAATGGCATCCCAGTCTTAGTCCGTAGGGTTCAATATTGAGTTGGCTCCGCCCTTTGCAGCTATAATGTTTGACCATTCTTCCAGAAGAGCATTTGTGAGCTCAGGTGCTGATGTTGGATGAGAAGGCCTGGATGGTGGAGAACAGAAATTACCTCTTGGTGTAAAACAATGGCGGCCGGGTACTGAACACCGTGGTGCAGCCGCTGACCCCATGAGCTGAGATGGAAGAAGGTGCCGGGTCAGCAGATTTGTCAGGCTGCCATTAGAAGACGGAGCTTAGGGGTGACCTTGGGACATTATTTCCGCTTTAGTCGCCGTGTGATAAACGCCGTTGATGAACGCCGTGTGATAAACGCCGTTGATGAACGCCGTGTGATAAACGCCGTTGATGAACGCTGTGTGATGAATGTTGTGCGATGAACGCCATGTGATGAACGCTGTGCGATGAACGTCGTGTGATGAACGCCGTGCGATGAACGCTGTGCGATGAACGGAGTGTGATGAACGTTGTGCGATGAACGCCGTGTTATGAACGCCGTGTGATGAACGCCGTGTGATGAACGCAGTGTGATGAACGCCGTGTGATGAACGTTGTGGGATGAACGCCGTGTTATGAACGCCGTGTGATGAACGCCGTGTGATGAACGCCGTGTGATGAACGCCGTGTGATGAACGCTGTGTGATGAACGCCGTGCGATGAACGCCGTGCGATGAACGTCGTGCGATGAACGCCGTGCGATGAACGCTGTGTGATGAACGCCGTGCGATGAACGCTGTGTGATGAACGCTGTGCGATGAACGCTGTGTGATGAACGCTGTGCGATGAACGCTGTGTGATGAACGCCGTGTGATGAACGCCGTGCGATGAATGCTGTGTGATGAACGCCGTGCGATGAACGCTGTGTGATGAACATCGTGCGATGAACGCCGTGCGATGAACGCTGTGTGATGAACGCTGTGTGATGAACGTTGTGTGATGAACGTTGTGTGATGAACGTTGTGTGATGAACGCCATGTGATGAACGCCGTGTGATGAACACTGTGCGATGAACGCCGTGTGATGAACGCCGTGCGATGAACGCCGTGCGATGAATGCCGTGTGATGAACGCCGTGCGATGAACGCCGTGCGATGAATGCCGTGTGATGAACGTTGTGTGATGAACGCTGTGTGATGAACGCCGTGCGATGAACGCCGTGCGATGAACGCCGTGCGATGAATGCCGTGTGATGAACGTTGTGTGATGAACGCTGTGTGATGAACGCCGTGCGATGAACGCCGTGCGATGAACGCTGTGCGATGAACGCTGTGTGATGAACGCTGTGTGATGAACGCCGTGCGATGAACGCCGTGTGATGAACGCTGTGTGATGAACGCCGTGTGATGAACGCCGTGTGATGAACGCTGTGTGATGAACGCCGTGTGATGAACGCTGTGTGATGAACGCCGTGCGATGAACGCCGTGTGATGAACGCTGTGCGATGAACGCTGTGTGATGAACGCTGTGTGATGAACGCTGTGTGATGAACGCCGTGTGATGAACGCCGTGTGATGAACGCCGTGTGATGAACGCCGTGCGATGAACGCCGTGTGATGAACGCCGTGCGATGAACGCTGTGTGATGAACGCTGTGTGATGAACGCTGTGTGATGAACGCCGTGCGATGAACGCCGTGTGATGAACGCTGTGTGATGAACGCCGTGCGATGAATGCCGTGTGATGAACGCCGTGTGATGAACGCTGTGTGATGAACGCCGTGCGATGAATGCCGTGTGATGAACGCTGTGTGATGAACGCCGTGCGATGAATGCCGTGTGATGAACGCCGTACGATGAATGCCGTGTGATGAACGCTGTGTGATGAACGTTGTGTGATGAACGCCGTGCGATGAACGCCGTGTGATGAACGCTGTGTGATGAACGCTGTGTGATGAACGCCGTGTGATGAACGCCGTGTGATGAACGCTGTGTGATGAACGCCGTGCGATGAACGCCGTGTGATGAACGCCGTGCGATGAACGCTGTGTGATGAACGCCGTGTGATGAACGCTGTGTGATGAACGCCGTGCGATGAACGCTGTGTGATGAACGCCGTGTGATGAACGCTGTGTGATGAACGCCGTGTGATGAACGCCGTGTGATGAACGCTGTGTGATGAACGCTGTGCGATGAACGCCGTGTGATGAACGCCGTGCGATGAATGCCGTGTGATGAACGCCGTGCGATGAACGCCGTGCGATGAACGCTGTGTGATGAACGCCGTGCGATGAACGCTGTGCGATGAACGCCGTGTGATGAACGCCGTGTGATGAACGCCGTGTGATGAACGCCGTGTGATGAACGCCGTGTGATGAACGCTGTGTGATGAACGCCGTGCGATGAACGCTGTGTGATGAACGCCGTGCGATGAACGCTGTGTGATGAACGCCGTGCGATGAACGCTGTGTGATGAACGCTGTGTGATGAACGCCGTGCGATGAACGCTGTGTGATGAACGCCGTGCGATGAACGCTGTGTGATGAACGCCGTGCGATGAACGCCGTGTGATGAACGCCGTGTGATGAACGCCGTGTGATGAACGCCGTGTGATGAACGCCGTGCGATGAACGCTGTGTGATGAACGCCGTGTGATGAACGCCGTGTGATGAACGCCGTGCGATGAACGCTGTGCGATGAACGCCGTGCGATGAACGCTGTGTGATGAACGCAGTGTGATGAACGCCGTGTGATGAACGCCGTGCGATGAACGCTGTGTGATGAACGCCGTGTGATGAACGCCGTGCGATGAACGCTGTGTGATGAACGCCGTGCGATGAACGCCATGCAGGTGATCGTTGCCGGACGATGTTGTACACCGGAGAGCCGTTTTGGAATTCTCTTTTACATGCTGCAAAAAACGAATACATAAAGAAAATGACACAAATTCTGCCGTATAAAACCTTTCTGTGAACTGGAGACGCCATTTTCCGGTGCGGTGATGGGGGAGGGGGCGTGGCCTAGACAAGTGATGATTGGCTGGGCTCGGTTCATATATCTGTGCAGGTTGGGAACGAATGATAAATCCCGCCCCTTCCCGACCAGCAGAGTAAACACGCGGCACTGTGCAGACGAGCCGAGGGGCTGTTTATTGTTAATGGCGCCCCAATGCATCAGCAAACGCCCTCCAACGCATTTCAAGGACTTCTTTAGCTGTTTCTGTGAGTAGAGCCGCTCATTGAACGGAATAAGAAGAATAGGAACTGAGCTGTATGGGGAAGACCTAGAAATGCTGATTGTGTCCGAGCAGAAATATCTACCTTTTGTCTGGGGATTCTTTTGAGAACCAAGCACTTCCTGTGCCTAGGCACTAATGATATCGATGCACTTCTGGTGCCTAGGCACTAATGATATTAATGCACTTCCTGTGCCTAGGCACTCCTGACATCGATGCACTTCCTGTGCCTAGGCACTCCTGATATCGGTGCACTTCCTGTGCCTAGGCATTCCTGATATCAGTGCACTACCTGGCCTAGGCACTCCTGATGTCAGTGCATTTCCTGTGCCTAGGCATTCCTGATATCACTGCACTTCCTGTGCCTAGGCACTCCTATTATTGGTACACTTCCTGTGCCTAGGCACTCTTGATATCGGTCCATTTCTTGGCCTAAGCACTCCTGATATCAGTGAACTTGCTGTGCCTAGGCACTCCTGATATTGGTGCACTTCCCGTGCCTATGCATTCCTCATATTGGTGCACTTCCTGTGCCTAGGCATTCCTGATATCAGTGCATTTCCTGTGCCTAGGCACTCCTGATATCGGTACACTTTCTGTGCCTAGGCACTCCTGATATCGGTACACTTTCTGTGCCTAGGCACTCCTGATATCGGTACACTTTCTGTGCCTAGGCACTCCTGATATCGGTACACTTTCTGTGCCTAGGCACTCCTGATATCGGTGCACTTCCTGTGCCTAGGCACTCCTGTTTTTACAGCCTCATAGCTGTATATCTGCAGTGTGAGATCTCAGGCACTGCTGCCTCTGATTACTACTCACCAGATTTGGAGTGAGATTTGGTGATGTCACCACTTGTGCTGCTCACTGTTTTCCTTGCTGGAGGCTCTGACATGAGAAAGCAAAGCCCCGCCCCTACCAAGATGGCCGCCTCCACACAGAGTGTGCAAAACGACGCATGGTAAGTCAGTGATGGGGAAAAAGATCCGCTGCTGGGAGACCAAAAAACAACACCAATTAGACATGTGCAGAGCGAAAAAATGTGTTTAGTTTCAATTCGTAATTAACATAAATTAGGTCAGTTAAATTAGTTTAAGTCGTTTAATTTGTTTTCAGAATTTGTTTCCTTTATTCGAATTCGAATTAATTTAAATTTTTCTAATTCAAATCGAATCAATTTTCATTCTAAATCGAATTTATTCTATTCGAAATTCAAATTTTGGAAGATGGTTTTATTCTTCCTATTCCATTCTATTTAATGTTTTTTTCTATTCTTTTCCTCTATTTTCTATTCTATTCTTTTCTATTATATTCTATTATTTTCTATTCTATTCTAATTTATTCTATTCAAAATTAGAATTTCAGAAAATGGTTATATTTTTATATTCTTTCTATTCTATTCTATTCATTTCTATTGTTTATTTTATTCTATTCTATTATTTTATTATATTCTGTTCGAATTCAAATTTATTCTATTCAAAATTTGAATTTCAGAGGTTGGTTATATTCATTCTATTTTATTATTGTCTATTCTGTTCTATTCCTTTATTTTCTATTCTCTTATCTTCTATTCCTTTATTTTCTATTCTTTTCTATTCTATTCTTTTATTTTCTATTCTCTCTAAACGATTCAAACTTGAATTCTGTCAGAAATTTAGATTCGTTATTTCGGATCGGTTTAAATTAGTGACTTTTGTAATCAGAATAATGAAAAATTCATGTGAATTTTAATTCGGAATGAAGTGAACATGTCTAATACCGATGACTAGTTTGTCCTCTGGCTGCCATTTTCTGGGCGGAGCTTCTAGAATTTAGTGAATCCTGAGAATCCAGCATGGGTCAGTGATTGGATACGGATACAACGTATATATCGCCAGGTACCTGCAGGGGGGGGGGGGGGGGACAAACTTTGGCCATAATTAAAGTGACAATCTTTTTTTTGTTCTTCATCAGCTCTTGTCATTCGTTCTGTACCGCACAGAATAAGTCGGAGGAAAGGATGGACATTTTTTAATTTGCGTCCCTACATCCTGTACAATGGAATATTCTATAAGGTTACTTCCGGAACAACCTTATGTATACATACTGTATGGGAGAAGGTAAGTGAACTGTCCTCCCTGGATATTAATACAACAGCGCCACCCACTGAACGGACGAGGAACAGAGCGCTGCAAGACGTCCATGAAGGACGGAGATGACGGAGAAGGCACGTAGCAGTCCAGCAGTTGGAAGTCATAGAAGTCCCAAACCAGCCGTGGTGGATCTCTATGGGGGCCGGCTTCATCGAGGAACCCCAAAACAATGTTTAAGTCTTAGGGAACCCCGACTACAGATCATTATATCTCAGGTGATGTTATCATAATTAGTAACTTGTAAATATCGGAGCAAATGAAAGAATAAAAAACGTGTTTCCTTTTTTTATAGTGGTGACCAAACAATAAATATTAGTGGCCGGGAATACATTTCAGACAACAAAAAAATGTAACGTTCCTTATATTGGTGGTCAGTGGGAAGAATGATCCTTACATTGGTGATCAGTGAGAAGAATGTTCCTTACATTGGTGATCAGTGAGAAGAATGTTCCTTACATTGGTGATCAGTGAGAAGAATGTTCCTTACATTGGTGATCGGTGAGAAGAATGTTCCTTACATTGGTGATCAGTGAGAAGAATGTTCCTTACATTGGTGATCGGTGAGAAGAATGTTCCTTACATTGGTGATCAGTGAGAATGTTCCTTACATTGGTGATCAGTGAGAAGAATGTTCCTTACATTGGTGATCAGTGAGAAGAATGTTCCTTACATTGGTGATCGGTGAGAAGAATGTTCCTTACATTGGTGATCAGTGGGAAGAATGTTCCTTACATTGGTGATCGGTGAGAAGAATGTTCCTTACATTGGTGATCAGTGAGAAGAATGTTCCTTACATTGGTGATCAGTGAGAAGAATGTTCCTTACATTGGTGATCAGTGAGAAGAATGTTCCTTACATTGGTGATCAGTGAGAAGAATGTTCCTTACATTGGTGATCAGTGAGAAGAATGTTCCTTACATTGGTGATCAGTGGGAAGAATATTCCTTACATTGGTGATCAGTGGGAAGAATGTTCCTTACATTGGTGATCGGTGAGAAGAATGTTCCTTACATTGGTGATCTGTGAGAATGTTCCTTACATTGGTGATCAGTGAGAATGTTCCTTACATTGGTGATCAGTGAGAAGAATGTTCCTTACATTGGTGATCAGTGAGAAGAATGTCCCTTACATTGGTGATCAGTGAGAAGAATGTTCCTTACATTGGTGATCAGTGAGAAGAATGTTCCTTACATTGGTGATCAGTGAGAAGAATGTTCCTTACATTGGTGATCAGTGAGAAGAATGTTCCTTACATTGGTGATCAGTGAGAAGAATGTCCCTTACATTGGTGATCAGTGAGAAGAATGTTCCTTACATTGGTGGTCAGTGAGAAGAATGTTCCTTACATTGGTGATCAGTGAGAAGAATGTTCCTTACATTGGTGATCAGTGAGAAGAATGTTCCTTACATTGGTGATCAGTGGGAAGAATGTTCCTTACATTGGTGATCGGTGAGAAGAATGTTCCTTACATTGGTGATCAGTGAGAAGAATGTTCCTTACATTGGTGATCGGTGAGAAGAATGTCCCTTACATTGGTGATCAGTGAGAAGAATGTTCCTTACATTGGTGATCTGTGAGAATGTTCCTTACATTGGTGATCAGTGAGAATGTTCCTTACATTGGTGATCAGTGGGAAGAATGTTCCTTACATTGGTGATCAGTGGGAAGAATGTTCCTTACATTGGTGATCGGTGAGAAGAATGTTCCTTACATTGGTGATCGGTGAGAATGTTCCTTACATTGGTGATCAGTGAGAAGAATGTTCCTTACATTGGTGATCAGTGAGAAGAATGTTCCTTACATTGGTGATCAGTGAGAAGAATGCTCCTTACATTGGTGATCAGTGAGAAGAATGTTCCTTACATTGGTGATCAGTGGGAAGAATGTTCCTTACATTGGTGATCGGTGAGAAGAATGTTCCTTACATTGGTGATTGGTGAGAAGAATGTTCCTTACATTGGTGATCAGTGAGAAGAATGTTCCTTACATTGGTGATCAGTGAGAAGAATGTTCCTTACATTGGTGATCAGTGAGAAGAATGTTCCTTACATTGGTGATCAGTGAGAAGAATGTTCCTTACATTGGTGATCAGTGAGAAGAATGTTCCTTACATTGATGATCAGTGAGAAGAATGTTCCTTACATTGGTGATCAGTGAGAAGAATGTTCCTTACATTGGTGATCAGTGAGAAGAATGCTCCTTACATTGGTGATCAGTGAGAAGAATGTTCCTTACATTGGTGATCAGTGGGAAGAATGTTCCTTACATTGGTGATCGGTGAGAAGAATGTTCCTTACATTGGTGATTGGTGAGAAGAATGTTCCTTACATTGGTGATCAGTGAGAAGAATGTTCCTTACATTGGTGATCAGTGAGAAGAATGTTCCTTACATTGGTGATCAGTGAGAAGAATGTTCCTTACATTGGTGATCAGTGAGAAGAATGTTCCTTACATTGGTGATCAGTGAGAAGAATGTTCCTTACATTGATGATCAGTGAGAAGAATGTTCCTTACATTGGTGATCAGTGAGAATAATGTTCCTTACATTGGTGATCAGTGAGAAGAATGTTCCTTACATTGGTGATCAGTGAGAATGTTCCTTACATTGGTGATCAGTGAGAAGAATGTTCCTTACATTGGTGATCAGTGAGAAGAATGTTCCTTACATTGGTGATCGGTGAGAAGAATGTTCCTTACATTGGTGATCAATGAGAAGAATGTCCCTTACATTGGTGATCAGTGAGAAGAATGTTCCTTACATTGGTGATCAGTGAGAAGAATGTTCCTTACATTGGTGATCAATGAGAAGAATGTCCCTTACATTGGTGATCAGTGAGAAGAATGTTCCTTACATTGGTGATCGGTGAGAAGAATGTTCCTTACATTGGTGATCAGTGAGAATGTTCCTTACATTGGTGATCAGTGAGAAGAATGTTCCTTACATTGGTGATCGGTGAGAAGAATGTTCCTTACATTGGTGATCAGTGAGAAGAATGTTCCTTACATTGGTGATCAGTGAGAAGAATGTTCCTTACATTGGTGATCAGTGAGAAGAATGCTCCTTACATTGGTGATCAGTGAGAAGAATGCTCCTTACATTGGTGATCAGTGAGAAGAATGTTCCTTACATTGGTGATCGGTGAGAAGAATGTTCCTTACATTGGTGATCGGTGAGAAGAATGTTCCTTACATTGGTGATCAGTGAGAAGAATGTTCCTTACATTGGTGATCGGTGAGAAGAATGTTCCTTACATTGGTGATCGGTGAGAAGAATGTTCCTTACATTGGTGATCAATGAGAATGTTCCTTACATTGGTGATCAGTGAGAAGAATGTTCCTTACATTGGTGATCAGTGGGAAGAATGTTCCTTACATTGGTGATCAGTGAGAATGTTCCTTACATTGGTGATCAGTGAGAATGTTCCTTACATTGGTGATCAGTGAGAAGAATGTCCCTTACATTGGTGATCAGTGAGAAGAATGTTCCTTACATTGGTGATCAGTGAGAAGAATGTCCCTTACATTGGTGATCAGTGAGAAGAATGTTCCTTACATTGGTGATCAGTGAGAAGAATGTTCCTTACATTGGTGATCAGTGAGAAGAATGTTCCTTACATTGGTGATCAGTGAGAAGAATGTTCCTTACATTGGTGATCAGTGAGAAGAATGTCCCTTACATTGGTGATCAGTGAGAAGAATGTTCCTTACATTGGTGATCAGTGAGAAGAATGTTCCTTACATTGGTGATCAGTGAGAAGAATGTTCCTTACATTGGTGATCAGTGGGAAGAATGTTCCTTACATTGGTGATCGGTGAGAAGAATGTTCCTTACATTGGTGATCAGTGAGAAGAATGTTCCTTACATTGGTGATCGGTGAGAAGAATGTCCCTTACATTGGTGATCAGTGGGAAGAATGTTCCTTACATTGGTGATCAGTGGGAAGAATGTTCCTTACATTGGTGATCGGTGAGAAGAATGTTCCTTACATTGGTGATCTGTGAGAATGTTCCTTACATTGGTGATCAGTGAGAATGTTCCTTACATTGGTGATCAGTGAGAAGAATGTCCCTTACATTGGTGATCAGTGAGAAGAATGTTCCTTACATTGGTGATCAGTGAGAAGAATGTTCCTTACATTGGTGATCAGTGAGAAGAATGTTCCTTACATTGGTGATCAGTGAGAAGAATGTTCCTTACATTGGTGATCAGTGAGAAGAATGTTCCTTACATTGGTGATCAGTGAGAATGTTCCTTACATTGGTGATCAGTGAGAAGAATGCTCCTTACATTGGTGATCAGTGAGAAGAATGTTCCTTACATTGGTGATCAGTGAGAAGAATGTTCCTTACATTGATGATCAGTGAGAAGAATGTTCCTTACATTGGTGATCAGTGAGAATAATGTTCCTTACATTGGTGATCAGTGAGAATAATGTTCCTTACATTGGTGATCAGTGAGAAGAATGTTCCTTACATTGGTGATCAGTGAGAATGTTCCTTACATTGGTGATCAGTGAGAAGAATGTTCCTTACATTGGTGATCGGTGAGAAGAATGTTCCTTACATTGGTGATCAGTGAGAAGAATGTTCCTTACATTGGTGATCGGTGAGAAGAATGTTCCTTACATTGGTGATCAGTGAGAATGTTCCTTACATTGGTGATCAGTGAGAAGAATGCTCCTTACATTGGTGATCAGTGGGAAGAATGTTCCTTACATTGGTGATCAGTGGGAAGAATGTTCCTTACATTGGTGATCAGTGAGAAGAATGTTCCTTACATTGGTGATCAGTGAGAAGAATGTTCCTTACATTGGTGATCAGTGAGAAGAATGTTCCTTACATTGGTGATCAGTGGGAAGAATGTTCCTTACATTGGTGATCAGTGAGAAGAATGTTCCTTACATTGGTGATCAGTGAGAAGAATGTTCCTTACATTGGTGATCAGTGAGAAGAATGTTCCTTACATTGGTGATCAGTGAGAAGAATGTTCCTTACATTGGTGATCAGTGAGAAGAATGTTCCTTACATTGGTGATCAGTGAGAAGAATGTCCCTTACATTGGTGATCAGTGAGAAGAATGTCCCTTACATTGGTGATCAGTGAGAAGAATGCTCCTTACATTGGTGATCAGTGAGAAGAATGTCCCTTACATTGGTGATCAGTGAGAAGAATGTTCCTTACATTGGTGATCAGTGAGAAGAATGTTCCTTACATTGGTGATCAGTGAGAAGAATGTCCCTTACATTGGTGATCAGTGAGAAGAATGTCCCTTACATTGGTGATCAGTGAGAAGAATGTTCCTTACATTGGTGATCAGTGAGAAGAATGTTCCTTACATTGGTGATCAGTGAGAAGAATGTCCCTTACATTGGTGATCAGTGAGAAGAATGTCCCTTACATTGGTGATCAGTGAGAAGAATGTTCCTTACATTGGTGATCAGTGAGAAGAATGTTCCTTACATTGGTGATCATTGGGAAGAATGTTCCTTACATTGGTGATCAGTGAGAAGAATGTTCCTTACATTGGTGATCAGTGAGAAGAATGTTCCTTACATTGGTGATCAGTGAGAAGAATGTTCCTTACATTGGTGATCAGTGGGAAGAATGTTCCTTACATTGGTGATCAGTGAGAAGAATGTTCCTTACATTGGTGATCAGTGGGAAGAATGTTCCTTACATTGGTGATCAGTGGGAAGAATGTTCCTTACATTGGTGATCAGTGAGAAGAATGTTCCTTACATTGGTGATCAGTGAGAAGAATGTTCCTTACATTGGTGATCAGTGAGAAGAATGTTCCTTACATTGGTGATCAGTGAGAAGAATGTTCCTTACATTGGTGATCAGTGAGAAGAATGTTCCTTACATTGGTGATCAGTGAGAAGAATGTTCCTTACATTGGTGATCAGTGAGAAGAATGTTCCTTACATTGGTGATCAGTGGGAAGAATGTCCCTTTAAAAATGAAGAGGAAAAAAACGAAAAAAAGAAAACGAATGCAGTCACCACATCTAAGGACTGGTAAGCTGCAATTGATTCCAGTTTTATTTCTGGGTCTAGATTCACCATTATTAGGTATAAGAAGTGGAGTGATGGGTCTCACATGGTTCCTGGAGGAACTCTTGAAGTTTAGTGACCGGTATGCGATGTCTCCTCTGATATATTGCCCGGCAGATAGTGGAGAATTGCGGGAATGGTGTGATTTAGGAAGGTCGGACACTGGGGGGTCTGGACGTATCAGATTTATGGGGCTCTTTGGTGGGAGAGGTGGAAGGGAAAGCTGATCTGATTTATGGCCTCGGTTGGGCTTCATATCCATTTCTCAGACACTTTCCCTCCATGATTGGGATGAAGTCGCTGGCGATGTGTAAACCTTCTTGGCACATATTTAGAAAAATGTTCTAATTATTTGGAACTTCCTCTTTACAGCCAATTTCAATGACACTGTAAATGTTAAAGTGAAGGGGAAGAGAACGCGGTAATTGGCGGCACCAAGCAAGCCGGTGTCACAGATTCCGCTGGACGTGCTTTATGGGCAATTAGGTTGAGATCACGTGAAATTGGATGTAGAAATGCCTCCATGGACTGCGCACTCTCAGGCCTCATTACAAATTCCGTTTAAAACATTGAAGTACAACGCGGGGCAAAGCCAAGAAGGCGCCGGCCCGCTGGGGATGGCACTATGGTGGGGTCATTGGACTTAAAGTGGTTACAAAGGCTGAAGGTGCGTTCTATCCATGGAGGTAAAAAAACATGAGCGGTTTAGTGCGCTTTGTCGCACATTTTTGAGCGTTTTTCTGCTCAAATGCAATAATTTAAATATAAAAACAATAATTAAAAATAAATACATCAATAATAAATTAAATAGATAAAAATAAATAATAATAAATACATTAAAAAACCCTAACCCTAATTTTAACCCTAAACCCTAATATTTACCCCTAATCCTAATATTGATCCCCTAATCCTATTATTTAGCCCTAACACTAATATGGACCCCCTAATCCTAACCCTATTATTTACCCCTAATATTGACCCCTAATCCTAACCCTGGTATTTACCCCTAATCTTAATATTGACCCCAAACCCTAATGTTTACCCCTAACCCTAATATTGACCCCCTAATCCTAACCCTAGTATTTACCCCTAACCCTAATATTAACCCCTAATACTAACCCCTAACATTAACCTTTATCCCTAACCCTAATATTGACCCCAAACCCTAATGTTTACCTCTAATCCTAATATTGACCTCCTAATCCTAACCCTGGTATTTACCCCTAATCTTAATATTGACCTCTAACCCTAACATTAACCTTTATCCTTAACCCTAATATTGACCCCTAGCCCTAATCCTAATCCTAACCGATAAATGTACTAATAACCCCTAACCCTAATATTAACCCCTAATAATATCCCTAATATTAATCCCTAACCCTAATATTGACCCATACAATTTACCCCCATAGTTACGCCCCAGGATACAATGAGCTCCATTCACAAAGCGATATCTACCACTTTAAGAAATGCAGTAAAATATGGCTCAGCATGCGCTATTTTATGAAGTCATGCGGTATTTTAGTAGTAAAAGCTTGCAGTAATTTAACGCCAGCAGTAGCCGGCGTCCTTAACAACCATTAATAAATAATAAATAGCTTGTTGGTAAGGAGCGGGCATCCACCGCATCCCTAACAACTGATGAGTCATCAGCTGTCACCGGGGATCCTCACTGACAGCTGAATGAAACAATTTTGCCAGCAATGAAAATTGTAAAAAATTAGCAAAAAAGAAAAAATGATGTCCCCCCCTCTCCCCCACCAAACCCATACCAGACCCTTATCTGAGCATGCAGCCCAGCAGATCAGGAAAGGTGGGAACGAGCGAGCACCCCCCCCCCCCGCTCCTAAACCATATCAGGCCACATGCCCTCAACATTTTGGTGTGAGGATTCTCCTCGAAATCCATACCAGACCCAAAGGGATTTAGGGGGGGACACCACGTTGTTATCTTTTTCCGTGATTTTTTAATGCTGGAAATTCTTTGCTGTACATTCAGCTGTCAGCGGGGAATCCCACTGACAGCTGATGACTCATCAGTTGTTAAGGACACCAGCGGCCACCCGCTCCTTGACAACCAGTCAAAATCATACACATTTTTTAAATACCGCATGTCTGGACCACTACTAACCACAGGTGGCTCTCGGGGACATGGCACATGCCAGATCTCAGTAAAGAGCCGATGACAAGGATTTTTACCCATGTGATCTGCTGTGTCCAATCACAGCTGATCACATGTAAAGAAGGAAATGCCGGTTATCGGCATTCCTCTCCTTACACTGACAGCGTGAGGAGAGGAGAGACGATCAGCAGCATTTCCTCACAAGGGGGGGACCTGTACAGATTATCAGGACACTGATCATCAGTGCAGCCCCAACAGTGGCCATCAGTGATGCCAGTCAGTGCTTCCTTTTAGTGCCCATCAGTGCCGCCCCTTAAGTGCTGCCCATCAGTGCCACCTATTATTGCTCATCAGTGCTGCATATTAGTGCCCATCAGTGCCACCTCATTAGTGCCCATCATTGCCATCTCATCAATGCCCTTCAGTGCTGTCTCATCAGTGCCCATCAGTACCACCTCATCAGTGCCACCTCTTCAGTGACCATTTGTGCCATCTCAACAGTACCCATCAGTGCCGTCTCATCAGTGCCCATCAGTACCACCTCATCAGTGCCACCTCTTCAGTGACCATTTGTGCCATCTCAACAGTACCCATCAGTGCCGTCTCATCAGTGCCCATCAGTGCCATCTCGTCAGTACCTATCAGTCCCTTCTTAAGCAGGGCCCTCTGATTCCTCCTGTATTGATTTGTATTGTAAGTGTACTGTCTGCCCTCAAGTTGTAAAGCGCTATGTAAACTGTTGGCGCCATATAAATCCTGTATAATAATTAATAATAATAATCAATGCCCATTTGTGCCATCTCATCAATGCCTTTCAGTGCTGTCTCATCAGTGCCCTTCAGTGAAGGAGAAAAATTATTTATTTACAAAATTTTATAACAGAAACCAAAAAAAACTTTTTATTCTTTCAAAATTTTTGGTCTTGTTTGTTTTTTTTTAAACAAAAAATAACCCCCCCCCCCCAGTGGTGATGAAATACCACCAAAAGAAAGCTCTATTTGTCTCCAAAAAATGATAAAAATGTAATATGTGTACAGTGTCACATGACTGCGCAATTATCATTCAAAGTGTGACAGCGCTGAAAGCTGAAAATTGGCCTGGGCAGGAAGGTGTGAAAGTGTCTGGTAGGCAAGTACTTAATTACCGCACGCAGTTTAACGCCTGAGTGTTTTCAGGTTTTTTTTTAGCTTTCTTTTGGTGGTAATTAATCACCACTGGGGTTTTTTTTTTTGTTAAAAAAACAAAGACCAAAAATTTTGAAAAAAAAAAAGTTTTTCTTAGTTTCTGTTATAAAATGTTGTAAATGTTGGCCGTCAGTCGGTCGGGTCTGGAGCACTTACCCCATCTATGCACTTCTTCCGGACTTCACCGGCGGCTTCCCTTGCTCAGGGGCGGTGGCGACAGCTCTCCCCTCCTCTGCTCTCCACGGTCATGGCGGTGTCTTCTGTTTCCTCCCTCCTCCTCGGCGACCAATTGGGACTCTCTTCTCTTTTTTGGCCAATCGGAAAACGGGTCTCAGACCTGCTTCTGATTGGCCGGATTGAGGATCAGTGTTTCAATAACGAATATTCATTTATTCATTCGCTGTTGTAACACCTGGGTGGGCTCCTGGCGCAACGCCCACCCTGTTTTGAAGCCTATCAGAACCTCTGGCTCTAATCAGGTGCTTCAAGAAAACACCTCCCCCCCCCCCCGGTCACTGTAAGCCACACGCCTGTGAATGGAGCCCAATATCTTATCGGCGCGTTGGTCCTTGAAGACCCCACAATGGTCACCTCCATAGGCCAGTGACATACACGGACGGACAGTTGACGGCGCTCGGTCTGGTTTTGGTCTCGAATCATTTCAGTAACACCGGAATGGGATTTCTCAGAGCTCCATCGACAAACTGAAATGTCGCCACAGGCAAAAAAAAATTTAAAAATGTCAGAGCGGCGGTGGCGGTGAAGGGACTGCGCCTTCTCGTGCACTTCGCTGCCTGTGTGCCCCCCCCTGATTGATGTCGTAAAAGGAGCCGGTTAAGTAAAGCATTAAAGTAAACACAGATTGTCAGCGGTAGAACTTTGCGGGAACACTTACCAGACCACAGGAGCTTAAAGCTTCGCCTCGTTTTACATTACATTTAATATATTTTTACTGGAAGCCGGGTAATGACGGCCGATTTCATAAAGTTCAATGAAAACTTTCCAGTAGGAGGTTCGTTACATCTGTTCCTTTCAAACAATTTACTTCTTCTCCGTTTTATCATCACTTAACCACTTCTAAGAGCCGCACCGGCCAACGGGATGGGACATGGAAAGAGGCTCAGATCACACACGTTCTACCGCTTCTTTTATACATCGCCCTCTCCAGAGCACCCTATAGGACCGCTCCCCCGAGGAACTTACAATCAGATGATCTCGGATTCAGGAGGTGGTGGTCCTCGAAGGTCCAAGGGGTCAGACCTGAAAAAAGCAGATTGCAGATCCAATAAAAAGGGCCGAGGCATCCACCGGGGAAAAGGGTGGGTGCGGAGTGGGTGGGAAAGCAGTTTCGGCACCTCCAGCACTGAGATTAATGGCAAGGGGTGCTGCGAATGGGGGGGGGGTCTATTGTTGCTGGTGGGGGATCTATTTTTTCGGGGGGGGGGGGGGCTTATGTTGGTAGAAGAGATCACTTGTTTTTATCTACTGTTGAGGGAGGGGTCTATTGTTCCTGGTTACAGGAGAGTCTATTGATGCTGGGAGGTCTGTTGTTGCTGGGGGGATGTATTTTTGTGTGGTGGTCTATTGTTGCTGGGGAGGGCTATTGTTGCTGGTGGGGGATCTATTGCTGCTGTTGAGTGGGGGGGCTTATGTTGCTGGGGGAGTCAACTGTTAGTGGACGGGATCACATTTTTTTATCTACTGTTGAGAGAGGGGTCTATTGTTACTGGTTACAGGAGAGTTGATTGATGCTGGCTGCTGGGAGGTATATTGTTGCTGGAAGAGATCTGTTTTTTCCCGCTGGCATTGTTGCTGGTGGGGATCTATATGGGGAGGTCTATTGTTGCTGGTGGGGATCTATATGGGGAGGTCTATTGTTGCTGGTGGGGATCTATATGGGGAGGTCTATTGTTGCTGGTGAGATATATATTGATGCTGGAGGGGATCTATTTTTGTGTGGCAGTCTATTGTTGTTGGGGAGGTCTGTTGTTGCTGGTGGGAGATTTATTGTTGCTGGGGGGGGTGGCTTATGTTGCTAGGGGCGCAATTGTTACTGGAAGGGATCTACTGTTGAGGGAGAGGTCTATTGTTCCTGGTTTCTGGAAAATCTATTGTTGCTGCCGGGTCTATTGTTGCTGGGGTGATATTTTATTGCAGGGGTCCATTGTTGCTGGGGGAATCTATTGTTGCTGGGGGGGATCTATTTTACTGCTTTTCTTGTTATTAAAAAAATCAATATAAATTACTTTGCACCACAAAATGATACTTGGCTCTGTATTCTCAAAATGAGACAGTGCTCGGAGGTGGGTAGGAAGTGGAACCAGGGGACAGGGCTCGGAGGTGGGTAGGGGGTGGAACCAAGGGGCAGTGCTCGGAGGTGGGTAGGGGGTGGAACCAGGGGACAGTGCTCGGAGGTTGGTAGGGGGTGGAAACAGGGGACAGGGCTCGGAAGTGGGTAGGGGGTGGAACCAGGGGACAGTGCTCGGAGGTTGGTAGGGGGTGGAAACAGGGGACAGTGCTCGGAGGTGGGTAGCGGGTGGAACCAGGGGACAGGGCTCGGAGGTTGGTAGGGGGTGGAAACAGGGGACAGGGCTCGGAAGTGGGTAGGGGGTGGGACCAGGGGACAGGGCTCGGAGGTGGGTAGCGGGTGGAACCAGGGGACAGGGCTTGGAGGTGGCTAGGGGGTGGAACCAAGGGACAGGGTTCAGAGGTGGGTAGAGGGTGGAACCAAGGGACAGGGCTCGGAGGTGGGTAGGGGGTGGAACCAAGGGGCAGTGCTCGGAGGTGGGTAGGGGGTGGAACCAGGGGACAGGGCTCGGAGGTAGGTAGGGGGTGGAACCAGGGGACAGGGCTCGGAGGTGGGTAGCGGGTGGAACCAGGGGACAGGGCTCAGAGGTTGGTAGGGGGTGGAAACAGGGGACAGGGCTCAGAAGTAGGTAGGGGGTGGGACCAGGGGACAGTGCTCGGAGGTGGGTAGCGGGTGGAACCAGGGGACAGGGCTTGGAGGTGGCTAGGGGGTGGAACCAAGGGACAGGGTTCAGAGGTGGGTAGAGGGTGGAACCAAGGGACAGGGCTCGGAGGTGGGTAGGGGGTGGAACCAAGGGGCAGTGCTCGGAGGTGGGTAGGGGGTGGAACCAGGGGACAGGGCTCGGAGGTAGGTAGGGGGTGGAACCAAGGGATAGGGCTCGGAGGTGGCTAGGGGGTGAAACCGAGGGACAGTGCTCAGAGGTGGCTAGTGGGTGGAACCAAGGGACGGGGCTCGGAGGTGGGTAGGGGGTGAAACCAGGGGACAGGGTTTAGAGGTGGGTAGGAGGTGGAACCAAGGGGCAGTGCTCGGAGGTGGGTAGGGGGTGGAACCAGGGGACAGGGCTCGGAGGTGGGTAGGGGGTGGAACCAGGGGACAGGGCTCGGAGGTGGCTAGGGGGTGGAACCAGGGGACAGGGCTCGGAGGTGGGTAGGAGGTGAAACCAGGGGACAGGGTTTAGAGGTGGGTAGGAGGTGGAACCAAGGGGCAGTGCTCGGAGGTGGGTAGGGGGTGGAACCAGGGGACAGGGCTCGGTGGTGGGTAGGGGGTGGAACCAGGGGACAGGGCTCGGTGGTGGGTAGGGGGTGGAACCAAGGGGCAGTGCTCGAAAGTGGGTAGGGGGTGGACCCAAGGCACAGGGCTCGGAGGTAGGTAGGGGGTGGAACCAAGGGGCGGTGCTCGGAGGTGGGTAGGGGGTAGAACCAAGGGACAGGGCTCGGAGGTGGGTAGCGGGGGGAAACAAGGGGCAGTGCTCGAAAGTGGGTAGGGGGTGGAACCAAGGCACAGGGCTCGGAGGTAGGTAGGGGGTGGAACCAAGGGGCAGTGCTCGGAGGTGGGTAGGGGGTGGAACCAGGGGACAGGGCTCGGAGGTGGGTAGGAGGTGAAACCAGGGGACAGGATTTAGAGGTGGGTAGGAGGTGGAACCAAGGGGCAGTGCTCGGAGGTGGGTAGGGGGTGGAACCAAGGGGCAGTGCTCGAAAGTGGGTAGGGGGTGGAACCAAGGCACAGGGTTCGGAGGTAGGTAGGGGGTGGAACCAAGGGACAGTGCTCGGAGGTAGGTAGGGGGTGAAACCAAGGGACAGTGCTCGGAGGTAGGTAGGGGGTGGAACCAAGGGACAGTGCTCGGAGGTGGGTAGGGGGCAGAGAGAAGAACTGACTCAGAAGGGGGGAGTTCCCACACCTTTTCTCTGAGAAAAAAAAGGTCTGGTAGTATGTATCTAAAAAGTTAGGCATGGAGTAAGAAAAGGAAACCTAAACGTAAGGCCGACATGACAGGGTTAAAAGTAGTTTGGATTGGGAGAACTTTTAGGTAGGTTAAAGTACGTAGGGTAAGGGGTACTTACCAGATTGGTGGGTTGGAAGGAACAGGTGGGGCTTCAGAGGATGATTTGTAGGAGGGCCCTGTTGGGGTCTTCACTCAGAAGAGGAACTGAGTCCGGACAACTTCCCTCTACTCTCCCTCACATCTTTGGTTCAGTTGTTGGGCATTTCTTGGGCCAGTTCCCTTGGTGTGGTTTGCCATGGCAGCTGGTGGGGTGCGCGGTCCTTGTATGTGCTTTATTATAGAAAAATATACATACTGTAGTTAGGGACCCATCTTGGGTACGGCCCCCCTGTAGTTTGTTTGGGTTGTATCTGCTGGTAGTGGTGTTGTCTTTAAGGCTGGAGGCCCAATTTTCGATCAAGCACGTTTTTGAAGCAGTGATGGACGTGGGGCTCCAATTTTTATACCGTACTGACTACATGGTATGTTATTGTAGCACCCTGGTGTTTAGGCAGGGTTGCTCCTAAATTTACCTGCCAGGTATTTTACCTTAGCTAATTGTTGAGGATCAATTGGTTTCACTCTAATGCCCGGTCGGATTTTCCGACGGGAAATGTCCGATGGGAGCTTGTTGTCGTAAATTCTGACCGTGTGTGGGCTCCATCGGACATTCTCCACCGGAATTTCCGTCACACAAAATTTGAGCACCCTGGTCTGTATGCTGTTCCGACATATCAAAAACAACGCATGCTCGGAAGCAAGTATGAGACGGAAGCTATTGGCTACTGGTTATTGAACTTCCTTTTTCTAGTCCCGTCGTACATATTGTACGTCACCGCGATCTGGACGGTTGGACTTTGGTGTGATCGCGTGTACGCAAGACAGTCTCAGCAGAATTCAGTCGGAACTCCGTCAGAAAAAACTTCAGAGTTTATTCTGATGGGAAAACCCGGTCGCGTGTACATGGCATTACCCAAAAATGTAGAACCATACAGGTGGAGAAAAGGCCCCATCTGCACCCAGGGTGAATTTATTTGCTCTCGATACTGTGGGGGGTCCCAAACCTGAATTCTCTATGGGTTCCCAGATGGATATTGTACTGGAAGGATGAGAAGAAGTAAAAAGCCCATCAGTGAATGGAATGGCTGGGGTCGCCCGGTGTGGTGTGTCTAAGGATGGGTCGGCATCATTAAGTTAAACAAACATCAGAGAGCCTAATTTCACCAAAAGATGCGTTGTGCTGCCATAGCTCGCCACTTCCTCAGTTTACGGTGATATGCAGACACACTCGAGTGGAAGAACAAATCAACAAATGTCAACTATATATGTCAACAAAACATGTGTAGGCGGGTACAGTCTACTTTCTCCACTGCAGGTGGCGCTCAACTGCAGCGGCATTGCAGAGGGCAAGAAAGTCAAGAGGAACCTAGTTCCTCTTTGGTTTCCTGTGGCACAGAGCCAGCTATCCAATTGGATGCCATCTTGGGTCAGGCAGAGTCTACTTAAGACCCTGGCTCCCAGTAGGGACAGGTCGGCTAAGCATCAGGGAAAGGTTCCTGAGGAGAAGGGTAAGTTCAGGGACAGGTCATCTTATCTTGAAGCCTTCCCACTTGGGTATGGTCAGGTCAGGCCATATTCTACGCCTCGAGACAGAGGCTGTTGGCACACCTAAGGCCTCCTTCTAATGACACATGGCTGTTACCTGCTGTGAGTGCTCCCGGTTGGGTTGCCTTTCTGCCTGGCCCGTTCTGTATTGCCGAACCCCAGTTACAATATATTTCTGTTTTTGTGCACTGGGACTCTCAGTGTTTTTCTGTCGCTTCACCACGTTGTACCCATCCACATGCTTCTTTTGGTGAAGTAAAGTTTTCTTGATGACTCTGACCCATTCTTAGGCACACCCCATTGGGCACCTCTGCTATTTAGTTCACTGACGGGCTTTTGCCTCACCTCATCCTACCAGTACAATCAGATGATGATTGCGCAGAAAGGCAATCTGGATATCCGACCTTCTGGAGGGTTTTTGACAGACAGATGGAGACCGAAAATCGAGCTCCAAATGTCCATCTTATGAGTCCAGAATTCTTTATTGCTGGTAATAATTTGATAAAAGGGAAAGTGATAGCCAACGTACCTTGATTACCCATTCACTGATAGTCCATTTGTTGACTATCTGTCACGTTCCTGGTAGGAGACCAAAGTGATAAGAGGGCTTCCCTTGTGGGTTTGGTCTGTACACCCCTGGAGGTTATGACAGGGAGTGCAAGGCACAAAGTGGCATGGGAGACATGGGTGTCTGTCACGCTCCTGGTAAGAGGCGAAAGTGACGAGAGGACTTCCCTTGTGGCTTTGGTCCGAACACCCCTGGAGGTGATGACAGGGGCAAGGCACAACATGGCATGGATGCTGAAGGTCCAGTTGGCTGCTCCTGGGGGTGGTCAGCAGGGCAGCTCTCTAGCCAGGAGACAAGAGTCTTTTTTTTTTTTTTTTGTAGTTCCCGGAGTTGGGCTTTAACATCCCAATTTTTGTGTTTCTGACATTGGTAAACAAACATAGACACACAGGATGTATAGTCAGATCCGACTCCAAACCATTTCCTAATTATCAGGCCTTTCTAGCCCTGCTACATATAGCGGTAATGGAAATTTCCACTCATTTAATTCTATAATATCTACAAGACATCCACCACATGACGAATTTTGAGGTATTACTAATTACCTCCGTGACTTTATAGACCCCATTAAAAAGCCTTTTAGACATTACAGATTTATTACCGTTGTAAACATTGTCGTTTCATGTCCTTCAGTTTTCAGCAGTTAAAGGGGACCTCCGTTCTAAGAGAAAGAAACTTAGGTTGGCCATAAATTTCAAACCCCCCCCCCCCCCCCCTCCAGCTCAGAGGATTGTAATTGAAAGCATCTATAAGTTGCTATGATCAGCCATTCGGGGGTCCTGCTCACAGAGCTTTTTCCAACAAGTAGTCAAAATGTTACATTGGTGAACAGTGGGAAGAATGTTCCCTACATTGCTGATCAGTGAGAAGAATGTTCCTTACATTGGTGATCAGTGAGAAGAATGTTCCTTACATTGGTGATCAGTGAGAAGAATGTTCCTTACATTGGTGATCAGTGAGAAGAATGTTCCTTACATTGGTGATCAGTGAGAAGAATGTTCCTTACATTGGTGGTCAGTGGGAAGAATGTTCCTTACATTGGTGATCAGTGAGAAGAATGTTCCTTACATTGGTGATCAGTGAGAAGAATGTTCCTTACATTGGTGATCAGTGAGAAGAACGCTCCTTACATTGGTGATCAGTGAGAAGAATGTTCCTTACATTGGTGATCAGTGAGAAGAATGTTCCTTACATTGGTGGTCAGTGGGAAGAATGTTCCTTACATTGCTGATCAGTGAGAAGAATGTTCCTTACATTGGTGATCAGTGAGAAAAATGTTCCTTACATTGGTGATCAGTGAGAAGAATGTCCCTTACATTGGTGATCAGTGAGAAGAATGTTCCTTACATTGGTGATCAGTGAGAAGAATGTTCCTTACATTGGTGATCAGTGAGAAGAATGTTCCTTACATTGGTGGTCAGTGGAAAGAATGTTCCTTACATTGGTGATCAGTGAGAAGAATGTTCCTTACATTGGTGATCAGTGAGAAGAATGTTCCTTACATTGGTGATCAGTGAGAAGAATGTTCCTTACATTGGTGATCAGTGAGAAGAATGTTCCTTACATTGGTGATCAGTGAGAAGAATGTTCCTTACATTGGTGATCAGTGAGAAGAATGTTCCTTACATTGGTGGTCAGTGGGAAGAATGTTCCTTACATTGGTGATCAGTGAGAAGAATGTTCCTTACATTGGTGATCAGTGAGAACAATGTTCCTTACATTGGTGATCAGTGAGAAGAATGTTCCTTACATTGGTGATCAGTGGGAAGAATGTTCCTTACATTGGTGATCAGTGAGAAGAATGTTCCTTACATTGGTGATCAGTGAGAAGAATGTTCCTTACATTGGTGATCAGTGAGAAGAATGTTCCTTACATTGGTGATCAGTGAGAAGAATGTTCCTTACATTGGTGATCAGTGAGAAGAATGTTCCTTACATTGGTGATCAGTGAGAAGAATGTTCCTTACATTGGTGATCAGTGGGAAGAATGTTCCTTACATTGATGATCAGTGAGAAGAATGTTCCTTACATTGGTGGTCAGTGGGAAGAATGTTCCTTACATTGGTGATCAGTGTGAAGAATGTTCCTTACATTGGTGGTCAGTGGGAAGAATGTTCCTTACATTGGTGATCAGTGAGAAGAATGTTCCTTACATTGGTGATCAGTGAGAAGAATGTTCCTTACATTGGTGATCAGTGAGAAGAATGTTCCTTACATTGGTGATCAGTGAGAAGAATGTTCCTTACATTGGTGATCAGTGAGAAGAATGTTCCTTACATTGGTGATCAGTGAGAAGAATGTTCCTTACATTGGTGATCAGTGAGAAGAATGTTCCTTACATTGGTGATCAGTGAGAAGAATGTCCCTTACATTGGTGATCAGTGAGAAGAATGTTCCTTACATTGGTGATCAGTGAGAAGAATGTTCCTTACATTGGTGATCAGTGAGAAGAATGTTCCTTACATTGGTGATCAGTGAGAAGAATGTTCCTTACATTGGTGATCAGTGAGAAGAATGTTCCTTACATTGGTGATCAGTGAGAAGAATGTTCCTTACATTGGTGATCAGTGAGAAGAATGTTCCTTACATTGGTGTCAATGGTGAAGGGCCCCTTTACATAGTGGTCAGTGGAATAGTGCCCCTTTTACATTAGTGTCAGCTGCAAAGTGTTCCCTTACATTGGGGGTCAGTGGGAAGAATGCCGCTTACATGGTGATCAGTGTTGTGCCTTCTTACGTTGATATCAGTGGCAAATTACCCTTACATTCTGACTGTGCGGGTGCCATTTGCAAATGATGAAGCCACCCAACACAACCTGCAATGCTCCCGTTTTCTTGTATGGCACCCAGGTCAGAGAGCACCTGGCATGCCACCCTTAGGACACCATCACCTGGAACTCTTCTGTAGCAGCATAATGACAAGTTTGCCCCAAGGCTGGTACAATCTCTTCCTAGACTTTCTGGGTATCTGAGGTGTAAAAATCAGCATACAAATGAAGATCATGTCACTTTAACAAAATTCATATACTGTATGAACTCAAAGAAAGCCCCCCCAAAGCTCGGGCTTCCCCGGCAGTATCTTAAAGGAAAGATCTTTTTGGTGGATGTTGGTTACACCGGCTCTGGCAGCCGATAAAGCCTTCAAGGCCCTTTGTCTTTCTGTCTTATGAACTTTGAATTGAACTCTTGCACCGGATCTGATCTGAATGAAATGTCATATCGCAGACCTGATGCTTATCTGTTAAACGTTTCCTTTGTCTCTTTCATTCTCCGAGCT
Organism: Aquarana catesbeiana; assembly: GCF_042186555.1. Lineage (NCBI taxonomy): Eukaryota > Metazoa > Chordata > Amphibia > Anura > Ranidae > Aquarana > Aquarana catesbeiana. The sequence goes on from NC_133336.1 coordinate 3,079,008, forward strand.
CCAGCCTCCTGCTTTATTGTCAGCGCTTGGTGGCTTTGATCTCGCCTAGAGCTTCAGAGAGTCACAAAACCTTTCCCTCTGCTGGGACCAACAGAAGGACACGAGTATCCTGGTCCGAGCCCAACAGACAAGGGCCCGCTTCTTCTGCCACTGGAGAGCGAAGGACAGCGGGGTGACTTCACACTCCATTGTCTCTCGTTACATGATGGGAATGGGAACATTCACACAGGTATTCCCACCAAAAAAAAAAAAACACGGACACCTGCGATCAGGAACTTCTTTTTTTTCTTTTTTTGTGAAAGATGAAAGCAGAAAGATTAAAGGTCAGAGATCCGCATAGGTTCAATCAATAGTGGGGGGTTTACATAACAGCAAATTGGGCACCAGACGTATAAATCTGAAAAGAGAACAGCAACCATTCTAATGTAAAGAAATGAGAGAAGAAAACCCTAGAGGTCATGGTGAGAAGAAAACCCTAGAGGACAGTCATGGTGAGAAAAAGTCCTCCAACCAAATGAGTGAGGCAAGTGAAGTCTGAGGAAAGAAGGTATTTATGTGTCCCATTCCATCCATATCCCAAAAATAAGAGGATTATTCCTATTTCTCAGGACTGTGGGTGGAGCCATGCAAATGATTCCTTTATGATCTAACAGCCAGTTGTACTGTCACACTCACCTGTGCCTGGTTCTAGTGTCAGCGGCATGAAACCAATCAAAGGTTGAGTATCCTGTGGCCCTTGTATCATTCTCTCCTATTGACTCTCCTGTGTTCTGGTGGTTCCAGCACCACAGTGCTCCCAGAGACTTTCCTGCAATCCCAGCACCCCAGTGCTCTCAGGGGCTCTCAGAGGCTCGCCTGTGATCCCAGCACCCCATTGCGCCCAGAGACCCTCTTATGTTCCTGTGATCCCAGCTCCCCAGTGCTCCCAGAGATTTTTCAGTCTCCCAATGATCCCAGCACCCCAGTGCTCCCAGAGACTTCCCAGTGTTCTAATGATCCCAGCTCCCCAGTGCTCCCAGAGACTTCCCAGTGTTCCAATGATCCCAGCACCCCAGTGCTCCCAGAGACTTCCCAGTGTTCCAATGATCCCAGCTCCCCAGTGCTCCCAGAGACTTCCCAGTGTTCTAATGATCCCAGCTCCCCAGTGCTCCCAGAGACTTCCCAGTGTTCTAATGATCCCAGCTCCCCAGTGCTCCCAGAGACTTTCCGGTGTTCTAATGATGTCAGCACCCCAGTGCTCCCAGAGACTTCCCAGTGTTCTAATGATCCCAGCACCCCAGTGCTCCCAGAGACTTCCCAGTGTTCCAATGATCCCAGCACCCCAGAGCTCCCAGAGAATTCCCAGTATTCCAATGATCCCAGAACCCCAGTGCTCCCAGAGAATTCCCAGTGTTCTAATGATCCCAGCTCCCCAGTGCTCCCAGAGACTTTCCAGTGTTCTAATGATCCCAGCACCCCAGTGCTCCCAGAGACTTCCCAGTGTTCTAATGATCCCAGCTCCCCAGTGCTCCCAGAGACTTTCCAGTGTTCCAGTGATGTCAGCACCCCAGTGCTCCCAGAGACTTCCCAGTGTTCCAATGATCCCAGCTCCCCAGTGCTCCCAGAGACTTTCCAGTGTTCTAATGATCCCAGCACCCCAGTGCTCCCAGAGACTTCCCAGTGTTCCAATGATCCCAGCTCCCCAGTGCTCCCAGAGACTTCCCAGTGTTCTAATGATCCCAGCACCCCAGTGCTCCCAGAGACTTCCCAGTGTTCTAATGATCCCAGCTCCCCAGTGCTCCCAGAGACTTTCCAGTGTTCTAATGATCCCAGCACCCCAGTGCTCCCAGAGACTTCCCAGTGTTCCAATGATCCCAGCACCCCATTGCTCCCAGAGACTTCCCAGTGTTCCAATAATCCCAGCTCCCCAGTGCTCCCAGAGACTTCCCAGTGTTCCAATGATCCCAGCACCCCAGTGCTCCTAGAGACTTTCCAGTGTTCCAATGATACCAGCACACCAGTGCTCCCAGAGACTTCCCAGTGTTCTAATGATCTCAGCTCCCCAGTGCTCCCAGAGATTTTCCAGTGTTCCAATGATCCCAGCACCCCAGTGCTCCCAGAGACTTTCCAGTGTTCCAATGATCCTAGTGCTCCCAGGGACTTTCCAGTGTCCCAATGATCCCAGCACCCCAGTGCTCCCAGAGACTTTCCAGTTTCCCAATGATCCCAGCACCCCAGTGCTCCCAGAGACTTTCCAGTGTTCCAATGATCCCAGCACCCCAGTGCTCCCAGAGACTTTCCAGTGTTCCAATGATCCCAGAACCCCAGTGCTCCCAGAGAATTCCCAGTGTTCCAATGATCCCAGCACCCCAGTGCTCCCAGAGACTTCCCAGTGTTCTAATGATCCCAGCACCCCAGTGCTCCCAGGGACTTTCCAGTGTCCCAATGATCCCAGCACCCCAGTGCTCCCAGAGACTTTCCAGTTTCCCAATGATCCCAGCACCCCAGTGCTCCCAGAGACTTTCCAGTGTTCCAATGATCCCAGCACCCCAGTGCTCCCAGAGACTTTCCAGTGTTCCAATGATCCCAGAACCCCAGTGCTCCCAGAGAATTTCCAGTGTTCCAATGATCCCAGCACCCCAGTGCTCCCAGAGACTTCCCAGTGTTCTAATGATCCCAGCACCCCAGTGCTCCCAGAGACTTCCCAATGTTCCAATGATCCCAGCACCCCAGTGCTCCCAGAGACTTTCCAGTGTTCCAATGATCCCAGAACCCCAGTGCTCCCAGAGAATTCCCAGTGTTCCAATGATCCCAGCACCCCAGTGCTCCCAGAGACTTCCCAGTGTTTTAATGATCCCAGCACCCCAGTGCTCCCAGGGACTTTCCAGTGTTCCAATGATCCCAGCACCCCAGTGCTCCCAGAGACTTCCCAGTGTTCCAAAGATCCCAGCACCCCAGTGCTCCCAGAGACTTTCCAGTGTTCCAATGATCCCAGTGCTCCCAGGGACTTTCCAGTGTTCCAATGATGTCAGCATCCCGGTGCTCCAAGAGACTTTCCAGTGTTCCAATGATCCCAGTGCTCCCAGGGACTTTCCAGTGTTCCAATGATGTCAGCATCCCGGTGCTCCAAGAGACTTTCCAGTGTTCCAATGATGTCAGCACCCCAGTCCTCCCAGGGACTTTCCAGTGTTCCAATGATGTCAGCACCCCAGTGCTCCCAAAGACTTTCCAGTGTTCCAATGATCCCAGTGCTCCCAGGGACTTTCCAGTGTTCCAATGATGTCAGCACCCCAGTGCTCCCAAAGACTTTCCTGCTGTCCTGTGATCCAAATACCTCAGTGCTCCCAGAGCCTTTCCTGCATTCCAGTGATCCCAGCACCCCAGTGCTCCCAGAGACTACCTAGTGTTCCAATGATCCCAGCACCCCAGTCTTGCAATGCATGAATCTATCAACTGGTGATAGAGGGGGTGGCTGGAGAGAGGGGGTGGCGCCCGTGCGCCCTTATGGATGCACTGCCACTGGTGGGAGGAGTAGTGCCCCATCATTGGTGTCAGTGAGAGGGCTAGTGCTCCATCATTGGTGTCAGTAAGAGGAATAGTGCCCCATCATTGGTATCAGTGGGAGGAATAGTGCCCCATCATTGGTATCAGTGGGAGGAATAGTGCCCCATCATTGGTATCAGTGGGAGGAATAGTGCCCCATCATTGGTATCAGTGGGGGGAATAGTGCCCCATCATTAGTGTCAGTGAGAGGAATAGTGCCCTATTGTTGGTGTCAGGAATTATGCCCCGCTGTTGCTTACAGTGGGGGGGAATAATGTCCCAAGGGCCGGATAAAAGCAGGCAAAGGGCCTCAGTTTGGAGACCACTGCTATACAGGGTCACTTGAGTGACATTTCTGAGTCTGCTGGAGCTGCTGACATCCCATCCAAGGTGGTGGTGCCCAGCAGCGGTTTCAAGGCTTTTTGGATGTCTACACGACGGAGGATTTTACAAATAGATAACATGCATACCATGTATTTTAAATGCACATATAATAATAATAATAATAATAATAATGATTATTGTTGAAATGAGTGGTATGGAGACAGGGTCTCTTCAAGAATCAGGTAATGGATGGGAGGGTGACAGGGATGAGATATCTTCATGTCTGTGGCTGGCTTTAATAATTTTGCTTCTTGCATCTTGAACGAATGCTGGAGGAGTTTTGATTGGCACGGCATCCTAGTAATAATGTTCTTAAAACCAAGCTCTTTCCAAGTCGTCAATGTATCTCATTTGTTGCCTGGGATTCCAAAGGGGTTAAACAAGGTCACACAAGTTTCCAAAACCTGATCGGTACACGAGTCAAACAAACCTCTGTTCGAAGTCCTCCAACGAGGCCAGGGAAGGACCCTGTAGGCTACAGCAACTGCTTCTCATAATATGGAAATCGATTTCATAATTGCGGAATTAGAGCAATTTACTTTCCTATTTTGTGAAACGAGAGCCGTGGTCTGACATGTCTGAATCGCTGGGCCCATAAGAGCCGCTCCGCGGACGTATTGGATAGGATGTCAGCGAGAGTTCAGCGCCGTGTCAGGATGAAGGGGTTCACTGTGTGGGAATGAGTACAAATTGCTCTGTTGATATTGGAGTATGGCAGCTTTGGGCGTGCGCCCCGCGAAGCTTGGAGAGTGTTCCCGTGAAAAGGTCACAGCTGCCCAGTGAGCGGGCCCACGGGCCTCAGCTTCTGTCTGTGAGTCACTGATTCATTGCGGTATCATTGCCACATATCAGAGCCTGGGTGTGGTGCTTCCATGAGGTAATGGCAAAGGCAAATAGTCACTGGGCTGCCAGCGTATTCATCTATATATAATTTATTACCAAATCCGCTTGATGTTTTACAGTCCCCACTTCCATCCCCACACATACACACCCGGAAACCGTCACACGTTTTTTACCACCCTATGACTATTAGTCCTTGTTCTGCAGGACCTGAATTAATCCCAAGCTCCACAGTCCAGTGAAAAGGGACAGTCTTTAAAAGTCCACGTCAAATCCAGAAGTCTACGGTAAGGTCTTCAAGGACTGAGCTGGGCTTAGGAGTCTAGGATAGACTCTTCAGGGGTTGAGCTCTGTCCAGGAGTCAAATCAGGGGTCTTCAGAATCCAAGCTGAGTCCAAGAGCCTAGAGGAGGGTCTTAAGGTACTGAGTTGAGTCAAAAAGTCTCAAGGAAGGTCTTCAGGGGCCAGAGATATGTCCAGTAGTCTAAGGGGAAGTATTCAGGGGCTTTGCTGAGCCTAGGAGACTAATGCCACGTACACACGAGCAGACTGTCCATCGGAAAAATCTTGGATGGTTTTTCAGACGGAATTCCGCTCAAGCTTGGCTTGCATACACACGGGCACACAAAAGTTCTCTGAACTTTCAACCGTCAAGAACGCGGTGACGTACAACACTACTACGAGCCAAGAAAATGAAGTTCAATGCTTCCGAGCATGTGTCGAATTGTTTCTGAGCATGCGTGTTTTTTTGCGCGTCGGAATTGCATACAGACGAACGGAATTTCTGTCAAGGACTTAGAGAACCAGCTCTAAAATCTTTTGCTGGCAGAAATTCAGACAGAAAAAGTTGGATGGAGCATACACACGGTCGGAATATCCGACTAAAAGCTCCCATCGCACTTTTTTTGGCGGAAATTCTGACCGTGTGTATGCAGCATAAGGGAGGTTCTTAAGGGACTGAGTTGAGTCAAAGAGTCTCAGGGAATGTCTTCAGGGACTGAGTTACATCCAGCAGTCTAGGGTAAAGTATTTAGAGGCCATGTCTTAAGTGAATGAGTTGAGTCAAAGAGTCTCAGGGAAGGTCTTCAGGGGCTGAGATATGTTCAGCAGTCTGGGGTAAGGTATTCATGGACCACATTGAGTTCAGGAGACGAAGGGAGGGTCTTAGGTAACTAAGTTGAGTTGAAGAGTCTCAAGGAAGGTTTGCAGGGGCTGAGATATGTCCAGCAGTCTAGGGTAAAGTATTTAGGAGACTAGGGGAGGGTCTACAGAGTCAAGTCCAGGAGCCTAAGGCAGTGTCTGCCAGGGCCAAGTCAAGTCCGGGAATTTTTTTGGTGGCTGACTCCAGAACCCTTAGGAAGGTGCTTTAGGTGCTGAATCAAGTCCTTGAGCCTATGGGTGTGTAGGCAGGTGCTGTCTGTACTCCCCTCTGCAGGTGGTGCTCAACTGAAGGAACTTGTGGGGAACTAGATTCCTCTATGACTTCCTGTAGTCACAGGGACACAGCTGTCCGATTGGACGATGGAGCCCCATGTGACTCCAGCAGCCATCTTGGGGCAGGCAAAGACTATTTAAGACTCCGGCCCCAGGGTCTGGCAGTCTTTATGTGAGTGGCTAGCGTAGGGACAGGACCCACATCTGTCAGGAACAGCACCTAGAGGTAGGGAAAGCTTCCCCTTTGGGTGTGGACCAGCCAGGCTGCATTCCGCTCATCGTTGCAGATTTAAATCTTCAAACCGCTGTCACAGTTCGTAAATGGCTCCGAACAGATGTGCCTACCCGCCGGGCCTGAATAAGTTGTGTTGAACCTTTCTACAATATAACTTTATTGCCTGATGTGGATTCTGCCTGTTTACTGCCTGCCACACCACGTTTCACCTTACTCACAGGTGACTGCTATAAAGTGGTACTTTTATCAGAATGGTTCAGTCAACAGCATTGCAGCTTTTGGTAGATGCTGGAGAATTAAAAAACAGAGTTTTTAAAAAAATCTGAACTACCCCAATACCTCCCACCATTCCACATGTTTTCTTTCATTTTTTAGGTCCTCCAAAACAGTGATCCAGCATTGCAGTCCATTCTTGCCATCAACCAGTCCACTGACTGTGATGTCATCAAGAGCCTGAGGGCACTTTGCCACTGGACAGCCAGTAGGAAGTATCAGTGTCACCCAAGCAGTGATGTGCGCACCAGACAGGTCAGAGGGGTAGGCAGAAGAGGTGGCTGCCCTCAGCGAAAGGGGAAGAACCTGCAACTTATGCCACTAAGATAGTTCACAGCTCATGTTGGGGTGCACTTTTTGCCTTGGGCACTAAAGGTTGTTGTCCCAGCACTAGCACCCTGAAGATGAACTATCCCACACTGTAGTCTAGAACGGGCATCTCCAAAACTTTTCAGTATGTGGGCTTTGTTGTGTTTTTAGAAAAAATAATTGCAAGTTGTAGAAAATCCAAATTAGGGTCCCTCTTACATTCTCAGTGCCTATCAGAGCCCCCCTTACATCAAGGTGCCCATTAGAGTCCCTCCTTATATCAGGGTCCCCATATGAGTCCATTGTTACATTGGAGTCTCCATCAGAGCCCCCCTTACATCAGAGTCTGCCTTAGGGGTTCCCCCTTCCATCAGGGTCATAATCAGAGTCCCCCATACATAAGAAGCGGAGACCATAGGCAGCCTCGGCTGGCTCTAATCCTCAATTAGTGCACATTGAGGATATGCCACTGACCATAGCTGTGGGCCTATTTTAGTGGGCTGGATGTGGCCCACAGGCCATAGTGTAGAGACCCTTGGTCTAGGATAACCTTTCTCAACCTTTCCAGAACAGAGGAATCCTTGAAATAACGTTCCGGTCTCAAGGATACTGTTATGTAATGTTTATATCTACAACTCATGATACATTAGTGTGATGGTCAGTGGGAAGAATGTTCCTCACACTTGTGGTCATTGGGAAGAGTTACCCCCTTACAGATAGCTAAAAAGATCAATTGTGTCAGTGGGAATTTATCTGAGAGGCAGCAATTGCTCATTGCTTAAACAACCCCTAGCAACCTCTGGAGGAACCCTAGGGCACCAGGTAACCCTGGTCTAGAAGATGGGACTTGACGTGTCACATGACCATAAATGTAGGTACAGTAAGTTAAAGATTCATTTAGCTTAGTTTTTATCATTATTGTTGCATTAATTAGTTAAAGGGGGGGGGGGGTATTGTTTGGGGAAGGGGATGGTTCATTGCTTCAGCAGAGGTTGGCAGGTTTGCTTGAATTTTTGCAGGTTAGAGTGTTCATATCCATTCAAAATGGGACGCAGTGATTTACAGAAGTCCTGCATGTTGGCTAAATGGGGACCAGTTGGTAGTGACCCCTGTCAGTCATCTTAGCCGGTTCCAGTCAGCCAAGCCCAGAACCATCATTCAAGGTACGACGATCCCTGTTGTAGGAACCGTAGACACCAATATTAACTTTTGCTGTGCTTTCATTATCCTACATGACAATTCCATCCAAGTATCCAGAGATTCTGAGCACCATCGCCTATGCCGGGCCTCACGTCACACCAGTGTTAACTGCCATGTGGAATCATCATCCCTTGTTTGCATTTCAAACTTTATTAGAGTCACCCCAGGCACGCCGACATGCACAGGACACCCAGCACGTTTCTTGTTTTATAGCTGCACTTATTCAAAGGAAAAATGTAAGCGCTTGGTGCGTGGGGTTCATTTTACATTCAGGGATTAAACCAGCCGGCTCATGCAGTTATCTTGGCTGAACCTGGAATTGGTGGCTGAGGAGTCTAATACGTCTGTTTAGAGCTTAATGACAGGTAAAGTAAACTGTATTCCTCCACATCAAAAGCATTCTGTAAGAAAGACGTATATAGGATTAAATATACAATGTTAGTGCTACTTAAGATAAGGGGAAAGCCAAAATGTGTTTTTTGTGGAGTTCTTGATGGAGCGGGGAAAAGTTGGAGCCTCTGTTGTGTTTTTACTGCTGTCTGTGAACCCATTGGAGCGCTATAAAGACATGGTGTGACCAGTTTGGTGTGGAGGAACTTGAGTGTCCTACACAGAGCCCTGACCTCATCCCTACTGAACACCTTTGGGTGAATTGGATTGTGAACCAGATCTTCTCATCCACAATAACATCAGTACCTAACTCCACAAATGTTCCCTTGGCTGACGGCACACACATTCCCAAAGAAATACTCCAAAATTTTGTGAGAAGCCTTTCCAGAAGAGTAGAACCAGCTCCATAAAGACATGGTTTGACCAGCTTAGTGTGGAGGAACTTGAGTGTCCTGTACAGAGCTTCAACCTCATCATTACTAAACACCTTTGAGATGAATTGTGAGCCAGGTCCTCTCATCCATCATCAGGACCTGATCTCACCAATGGACACAAATTCTTACAGACACCCTCCAAAATCCTGTGGAAAGTCTTCCCAGAAGAGTGGATGATGCTATAGCCACAATGAGAGCAACTCCCTATTAATGGCCATGGTTTTGGAATGGGATGTCCAACAAGCTGGTGTGGTGGGTGGAGGACTTCGAGTGTCATGCACAGAGTCGGCCTCATCCCTACTGAACACCTTTGAGATGAATTGTGAGCCAGGTCTTCTCATCCAGCATCAGTATCAGACCTCACAAATGAGCACACATTACCACAGACACCCTCCAAAACCTTGTAGAAGCCTTCCCAGAAGAGTGGAGGATGTTATAGCCATAGCAGGAGCAACTCCATAATAATGGCCATGGTTTTGGAATGGGAAGTCCAACAAGCTTACTTAGGTGTGATAAATGAATGAACTGGAGCGTCCATGCACAGAGCCCTGACCTCAACCTTACTGAACACGGAATGAACTGGAACACCAATTGTGAGCCAGGTCTTCTCATCCAACATCAGTACCCGACTTCACAAATGGCCACAAATTCCCACACACAATCTACAAAATCTTGTGGACAGCCTTCCCAAAGAAGAAGAGGCTCTGAAAGCCTCAAAGGAAGGCCAACTCTATATTAAAGCGGAGCTCCACCCAAAAAGGGAAGCTCCTTTTGCTCGCACCCTCGCCCCCTCCACTACCACATTTGGCACTTTTTTTTGGGGGGGGGGGGGCGGGTACCTGTTTCAGACAGGTACCCGCTCCCACTTCTGGATAGGATCGCCAGTGTCAGGGCTGGGCTTTCAGCCCTTCCTTCTCTGTGCTCAGGTTGCTCAGCTGTCGGTAAATTGCCAGTACTCATTGTTTCACAGTGGCTCACCTGTGGATAGTATAGCCCTTTGCTGACTTCAGTACTTCATTCTATGCCTGGGGACCAGTCACTCCACCTTGCACGTAAGGAATTCCTACTTTGTGGAACATGTGCTTAAAATCTGAGCTGTTATTCACTTTGTGTGCTTTTTAAGGTCTATTACTAGAATTTCCTACTGCACATAAAGTTGCCTTTTTCATGTAATTAGCTTCTTGGACATAACAGCTTGCAAAGAATTCCAAATTGCATCCCAGAGGTTTTCCTGTCCAGGGTAAGGTTACACGGGAGCAAATCGGCTGGTCAGTGACTCAGAAGCTCTGACGGGTGACATATTCCAACCCCCAGCCAGCAAAGGACTGTTCGGAAGTCATTGCCCTCTCTGGTGGCTTCCTGTGGTCCTAGGAAAAAATCACATTTATTTTAATGGAAAATATGATCCCTGACACAAAAGCAGTCACGATCCAGGAATAATTACAAATAACGTAATCTGTCCATCTCTACAGAAACCTTACCGCCACTGTCATTAATATCAATTTTAAAGGAGTGTGCTAGAATTGGTGGTTTGGCCCTACAAGGAAGAAGTGACTTTATGGAAGGCTTTGACAAGCCACAATGAACTTACTGTTGGGACATTTAATTGTGCAGAATCTAAAGGGATACAGGTTGGCGCTTCCAGCTCACAGATTGGATATCATTTCTTGTGTATAGGATGAGAAGATCCAACAAAAACTTGACTAACTTCATGGAAGGAATGCTAAGCTTTCTTTGACCCTATGACTGGTGCCGCTATTTTCTCTCAGGTTCTCTTTCCCACCAGTGTAAGGACAGCCGGGCACACAGTAACATCTGCACTTCTGGCTCAATGAATAGTCTAGGGCAGGGGTCTCTAAACTTTCTAATCAGGGGGCCAGTTTACTGTCTTTTAGTCTTTAAGAGGGCCGGATTGTGGCCATTGGGTGTACAAAAGGTCCCAACGGCAGTGGGAAAAAACAATGCCCCATCTTTGATGTTAGTGGGAGGAATTGAGCCCCATCATTGGTGTCATTGGGCGGAATTGTGGCCCATCATTGGTGTCAGTGGGAGGAACTGTGCCCCATCATTGGTGTCATTGAACCCAATCGTTGCTGTCATTGAGAGAAATTGTGCCACATCATTGGTGTAATTGGGCCCAGTTGTTGGCATCATTGGGAGGAATTGTGCCCCATCATTAGTGTCATTGGGCCCAATTGTTGGTGTCATTGGGAGGAACTGTGCCACATCGTTGGTGTCAGTGGGAGGAATTGTGCCCCATCCTTTTTGTCATTGGGCACAATTGTTGGTGTCATTGGAAGGAATTGTGCAACGCCATTGGTGTCATTGTGAGGAATTGTGTCTCTTCACTGGTCACACTGGGCAGGAATTATGCCTCATTGTTGGTATCAGTGAATAAAATAGTGCCCCAAGGGCTGGATAAAAGCAAGCAAAGAGCACATCTGTCCCCCAGGCCTCAGTTTGGAGACCACTGGTCTAGGGGTTGCCTTTTTCAAAGTTTATTGCTGGATAACTTGGATAGGGCACAGGGAGATGTGGGATACTCCAAATGGTTGAACAGTAATAAGAAGGATTGGGTTACATTTAAGACCCTCTGCCTCACTCACAAATGTACACAAGGAAAATCCCAGCGATACCTCAGTGACAAAATAAAGCGCTACACCCCAGGTCGCCCTCTCCGGTCAACTAACCAGAACCTCCTCCATATCCCCAAGACCATTCTAAATTAAAAGGCGAACAAAAGATCGCAGTCCAAGGACCACGGCTATGGAACGATCTACCCGCGGACATCCACTCGGAAGAAAACCATCTGGCCTTCAGGAAGAAGCTCACGACCCATCTCTTCTGAAGACTAAGATTGGCGGCTAAAGCGCATATGTAGCGCTATACAAGTTATTCATTCACTAATTCATTCATTCATTCATTAGAAAATTCCCTTTTAACAGTAGCTCTGGTAATGTACAGCACTGGGACACCATAAACAATGTTCCAGGCCAGGAAAGCCTTAGTCTTAGTGCATCAGGGGCTCAACAGCAGCAACAGTCACACAAAACCTGCCCTCAAGTCTGTACTTACAAGTCCTTAGGTACTTGGATGCCTCCATTGGAGTCAGGCAGACACTTGCTTAGTGGACCTTGGGTGAAATCCCCTTTCTTTAGCTTCTAGTCTCTTCAGGAAGTAGACCCCCCAGCTTTAGCATAGCTGGGACCTTGTTTAGCTACTGATAGAGGTGCTGGGATGCCTGAGAAGGTGGCAACCCTCCAGGCCGGGTGCATCTCCTCCTGGTCAAGAGCCAGGCTGCTCCAGCCCCAGACTATTTATGTGTCCTGCGACCACCTACTGGGCACGCCTACCCAGGGATTGGCTGAGACCCCATTAATATTCAGGCTGCTCAGTGACCTGCTCCACTCCTATATTCTGGAGCTTACCACAAACATGTGTTTTTAGGTGGAGCTCCAGGAAAAACATTATTTTTGGAAACAAAACAAGTCTAATAAGTTACCTCTGTTGATGACTACCCTAAGACCTCATTCACACCTGAGCGATTATCTGCTTGAAGCTTGAAGCTCAAAAACGCTGGAGGTGAAAAAATCTATTATTCTCTATGGAGATGGTTCACATCTCCACTCCAACGCCTGAAGCTCAAACAAGTTCTGGAGCTTTTTTTGGCGCTCGATTTGAGCATTTTTGGCTTGTTTGTATTCCCATAGAAATGAAAGAAAACGTGCCATTCGTGAGTTTTTGCTCGCTTCTGCGTGTGTTTTTTTGCGTGATTTTCTGCTCAAATGAAAAAAAGTTAAAAATAATATAGTAATAATATAAGAATAAATAAATGTAAAATAAATACACAAAGGGAAGCAGAGGACACTACTGTGGGGGGGGGGGGGATTTGAAGGGAAGCAGAGGACACTACTGTGGGATGGGGGGGATGTGAAGGGCAGCAGGGGACACTACTGTGGGGGGGGGGGGGGTGATGTGAAGTGAAGCAGAGGACACTACTGTGTGGGGGGGATGATGTGAAGGCAAGCAGAGGACACTACTGTGGGGGGGGGTGATGTGAAGGGAAGCAGGGGACACTACTGTGGGGGGGGGGGGGGTGATGTGAAGGGAAGCAGGGGACACTACTGTGGGGGGGTGATGTGAAGGGAAGCAGGGGACACTACTGTGGGGGGGTGATGTGAAGGGAAGCAGGGGACACTAGTGTGGGGGGGGGGATGTGAAGGGAAGCAGAGGACATTACTGTGGGGGGGGGGTGATGTGAGGGGAATCAGAGGACACTACTGTGGGGGGGAGTGATGTGAAGGGAAGCAGAGGACACTACTGTGGGGGGGTGATGTGAAGGGAAGCAGAGGACACTACTGTAGGGGGGGGGATGTGAAGGGAAGCAGAGGACACTACTGTGGGGGGGGGGGGTGATGTGAAGGGAAGCAGGGGACACTAGTGTGGGGGGGGGGTGTGAAGGGAAGCAGAGGACATTACTGTGTGTGTGGGGGGGGGTGATGTGAGGAGAATCAGAGGACACTACTGTGGGGGGAGTGATGTGAAGGGAAGCAGAGGACACTACTGTGGAGGGGGGGTGATGTGAAGGGAAGCAGGGGACACTACTGTGGGGGGGTGATGTGAAGGGAAGCAGGGGACACTAGTGTGGGGGGGGGATGTGAAGGGAAGCAGAGGACATTACTGTGGGGGGGGGGGTGATGTGAGGGGAATCAGAGGACACTACTGTGGGGGGGTGATGTGAAGGGAAGCAGAGGACACTACTGTGGGGGGGGGGGGGGGGTGATGTGAAGGGAAGCAGAGGAAACTACTGTGGGGGGGGGGGGTGATGTGAAGGGAAGCAGGGGACACTAGTGTGGGGGGGGGGGGTGTGAAGGGAAGCAGAGGACATTACTGTGTGTGGGGGGGGGGTGATGTGAGGAGAATCAGAGGACACTACTGTGGGGGAAGTGATGTGAAGGGAAGCAGAGGACACTACTGTGGAGGGGGGGTGATGTGAAGGGAAGCAGAGGAAACTACTGTGGGGGGGGGGGGGGTGATGTGAAGGGAAGCAGAGGACACTACTGTGGGGGGGGGGGGTGATGTGAAGGGAAGCAGAGGACACTACTGTGGGGGGGGGGTGATGTGAAGGGAAGCAGAGGACACTACTGTGGAGGGGGGGTGATGTGAAGGGAAGCAGAGGACACTACTGTGGGGGGGGGGTGATGTGAAGGGAAGCAGAGGACACTACTGTGGGGGGGGGTGATGCGAAGGGAAGCAGAGGACACTACTGTGGGGGGGGGGTGATGTGAAGGGAAGCAGAGGACACTACTGTGGGGGGGGGGGTGATGTGAAGGGAAGCAGAGGACACTACTGTGGGGGGGGGGGTAATGTGAAGGGAAGCAGAGGACACTACTGTGGGGGGGGGGGTGATGTGAAGGGAAGCAGGGGACACTACTGTGGGGGGGGGGGTGATGTGAAGGGAAGCAGAGGACACTACTGTGGGGGGGGGGGATGTGAAGGGAAGCAGAGGACACTACTGTGGGGGGGGGGTGATGTGAAGGGAAGCAGAGGACACTACTGTGGGGGGGGGTGATGTGAAGGGAAGCAGAGGACACTACTGTGGGTTGGGGGGATGTGAAGGGAAGCAGAGGACACTACTGTGGGTTGGGGGGATGTGAAGGGAAGCAGAGGACACTACTGTGGGGCGGGGGGTGATGTGAAGGGAAGCAGAGGATATTACTGTTGGGGGGGATGATGTGAAGGGAAGCAGAGGACACTACTGTGGGTTGCACAGGACACTATGCTGTGTTTTTATTGGGGGCTTGATAGTTGTTATAAAGTTTTCTTTTTAAAGAACGTTCCCCAATCATCCAATCTTTGCTTTCCTCCATGTTGTCCAGGTGGATCTCAACCTCTGAAAGGTTGTCTACCCCTGCTCTAAGGCTTCCATACTCTAGTCTAGGCAAAGTATTGTCTTTTGGGTGGAGTTAGCCTTCAGGTTTGGCGAGGAAGCATGAGGGTAACACAAAAAAATGTCTAGCAGCTCCTCTGATGATCACAGCCCTAGCCCTGTTTTCTTTCTAATAATTTCCTGCTGGTGTAAACACATACCTGGTGTGGCTGGCCATGGGCCTCTGTTCCTTACTGCCCTCCAGGCCAGAAATAGCCTAAACCTGTACGGGAATTGGCACTTCTTAGACTTGACCCCCCGAGGCTCCTGCTGTGGACTTAAAAGTTCTGACTTGGCTGTACATATCACAAGCTTGTTTGACTGCACCCTCCAGGATGCTTTGTATCCAGGCAAGGAGCATGGCCTGGAATGTGTTCCATCTGCTGCCAGCTCGGAAGGGGCATTCTCCCAGCGTGGGCTTCATCAGATGTTCTCCAACCATTCTCCGCTGGGGTTTTATGAATCAAGGCTGGGGTCTGTTAGCATTCCTCTGATTCACTCTTCTTGATCCTAATTCCATTTAAAAAGTTTTCAGCCGCACCTGTCAGACCCCAGTGAGGAAGTACAAGTGAGAGAACTATCAAATTAAGCCTAGACCAAGACACAGGGGTGTGACCAGGCAAGGGCAGCGGGGACATATGCCTGGGGAGCGGTGTAGACACAGGGAGCAAATATCACTGGAGGAAGCAAAACAATCAAAAATCTGTCCTTCATATACAATAATTATATAGTGCTTTGTTTTGTTCAATTTTTACAAGCCATGCATCATGTCTTTTCAGCTACACTACTGTCACATGCCTGATGTGTCCCAGACCTTCAACTTCGGTACCCTGGATAGACCTGACAGGAGACATAAGGACTTGGAGTGGCATGAGTGCCTTGCAGGTCTGCTTGGAAGAGAACACTGGAGTAACAGGCAAGATGATGGCAGGCCTGCGTCAGGTCAGGACACGGGTTATTCATCAGAACAACAGTGGAAGGGCAACCAGATAACAAGATCAGCAGAACAGAGTATGGTCAGGGTGCAGGCCAGAGTCAGTAACAGTATGGTCTGTCCAAGACCTCCAGCCTAGACACCCTTGATAGACCTGACAGCAGATACAAGGACTTGAAGTGGCATCAATGCCTTGCAGGTCTGCTTGGAAGAGAGCGCTGGAGTAACTCTGGAGATGATGGCAGGAACGCGTCAGGTCTGGACAAGGGTCGACTTCATCAGACCAATAGTGGAAGAACAGCCAGATAACAAGGTCAACAGAACAGAGTATGGCCAGGGTGCAAGCCAGAGTCAGTAACAGTATGGTCTGTCCAAGACCTCCAGCCTAGACACCCTTGATAGACCTGAGAGAAGACACAAAGACTTGGAATGGCATCAATGCCTTGCAAGTCTGCTTGGAAGAGAACGCTAGAGTAACTCGCGAGATGATGGCAGGGACGGGTTAGGTCTGGACAAGAGTCAACTTCATCAGAACAACAGTAGAAGAACAACCAGATAACAAGGTCAGCAGAACAGAGTATGGCAAGTGTGCCAGTACGTTATTCGAGGTGCAGATACAAGGAATGGATGAGTGGTAAGATACAGACCAAGGTCAGCAAATAGCAGGCCGATGAGGCGTAAATTTAGCAGGCAAGTGCGTTAATGCCCGGTACCAGGCGGAGACTGCGGTCATGTGAAAAATTTAACATTTAGGCAGTGTCCTGACTTAGATATGAGCCTTCACTTTGTGCAGTGGTAAAGTACAGAGTTCCTCTGAAAGTGTTGTCCCGTGTCACTACACACTGTAACTTGTATGTTGCGTTAGGAGGGACGTGCTGAGCC
Organism: Aquarana catesbeiana; assembly: GCF_042186555.1. Classification (NCBI taxonomy): domain Eukaryota; kingdom Metazoa; phylum Chordata; class Amphibia; order Anura; family Ranidae; genus Aquarana; species Aquarana catesbeiana. The sequence continues at coordinate 3,095,773 of NC_133336.1, forward strand.
TGCACTCACTCCACCAGTCCAGTGTACCTCTGTTACCTTACTCCCAGTAACAGAATGGGGTCCCTCCATGCACCTAGTGTGGACCTCATGCGTTCCTTCCCGTACCTCGTGACCTGGCCATAGATTTCTGTAACGTGGGCTCAGACTGCTAGGGAGGAAGCCAAACACTGACCCCCTCGATACCAGAGGACCTGTCACCTTACCAGGTGCCACGCCTAAGGACTGGTAGCTTAGTGTCTTGACCTTGTGCTTATTTATGCTTAGCAACTACACTCCTCTTCCTTGTCTTGCCGAGTTAGCCCTTTTTGTCGTGGTGTTAATTCATACCCCATTGTGCTTCACAGTCCCTTGTTCTTTTGGTACACCAGAACCAACATGCACCTCTTTTAATAACAGACCTGGCTCAGAATGGTTAATGTATCTTGACCGAACGAGTTGCAGCATACCAGTTCAACATAAACAACATTTTTCTCCCTAAAATAACAGTTGTGTGGCTGCCCAGGCAAACTTCCATGAGGTGATAGTCCATCTTGGTATTCTCCATGACTTGGATGTCCTCCAAAAATTCTGGTGCCTTCACTGGACTGCAAGACGCAGCAGCCTCGATCCCATGAGCAGGAATGAAGCCATCCAAGGAAGGCCCCTGGACCTCAGCTTTCCCCCTTTTTTAGCACTGATAGGCTGGCTGGGACTAAAAAAGACTGGGAAACTGAGCAGGCATGACTTAACCCTTTCCCCTGGTCTGGGCCAGCCACTAGCTCACTAAAGCCAACATGTTATAACCTGCCTGCATACTGTTCAAGACAAGTCAGCATAGCTAGTAGATGTGTGGCCACTGGCCAGCAGCAACGTTATATGAAAGACTAGTAAACAGCGCTTATGCCAACATGCCACCATGCTTTCTTGCATGACCTTACTGAAAACAACATAGCCCAAAGTATGTGGGCAACTGATCATTATACCTACTATATGTCCTAAAGCATGCAGACCCCTTTCCCAATAAAGTTTAGCTGTATCCAGTGAAGGGTTCTCAGCTACAGCATACAAAGACATTTTAGAAAAGTGCGCACTTCCATCCCCGTGGTAGCAGTTTGGGAAAGGTGCTTTTTTGTTGCAGCTTCATAAAGACGTGGTTTGACCAGTTTGGTGTGGAGAAACTGGAGTGGCCTGTACAGAGCTTCAACCTCATCATTACTAAACACCTTTGAGATGAATTGTGAGCCAGGTCCTCTCATCCATCATCAGGACCTGATCTCACCAATGGACACAACTTCAATCCCTGATCTAACAAAAGCAATTTTGGCTGAATCTAACAAAAATCTTGTGGAAAGCCTTCCCGGGAGAGTGGAGGATGTTATAGCCACAGAGAGGGGCAACTCTGTGTTAATTGCCATGGTTTTGGAATAGGATGTCCAACAACCACATATAAGTATGATGGGAGAAGGAACTTCAGGTTCCTACACAGAGCCCTGACTTAAACCCCACTGAACACCTTTGGGATGAATTGGAACAACACTTTGGTCTTGAAATAGGTCAGTTGTGCCCCAAGTGCTAAATTGTAAGGTTGGGTGGGAGGTCCATGTGTTGCTCCGTCCTCGGAGGAACTAAATCCATCTTAGGGTTCCAGTGGTAGATTACTTTGCCCCAGAATACAAGGATCACTTAAAAGTAGATGCAAACTCAAGCTAAATACAGTTTAGTATGATAGAGTACTATGTATCATAAATATATGCCTGATCCCATTGCCCAAAGTATCTGAACCCCTCACCACCAACAAACAATTGAGTTCAGGTATCTCCAGTGAAGGGTCCTGGTAATCCTCCATCACACAAAGACATTGTAGACAAATGTGCTCTTCCAACTTTGTGGTAACGGTTTGGTGAAGACCCTTTTCTGTTCCAGCATGACTGTGCCCCCCCCCCATGTACAAAGCCAGCTCCATGGAGACATGGTGTGACCAGCTTAGTGTGAAGAAATTTGAGTGTCCTGCACAGAGCCCTGACCTCATCCCTACTGAACACATTTGGGGTGAATTGAATTGTGAGCCAGGTCTTCTCATCCAACATCAGTACTTGACCTCACAAATGGACACAAATTCCCACAGACTCCTTCCAAAATCTTGTGGAAAGACTTTCCAGGAGAGTGGAGGATGTTATAGCCACAAGGGGGGGGGGGGGGGCAAATCCACATTGATGGCCTTGGGGGGTGGCAACTACACAATGGCCATGGTTTTGGAATGGATGTCCAACAAGCTCATATAGGTGTGATGGGTGGAGCTTAAATGCCCTACACAGAGCCCTGACTTCAACCCCACTGAACACCTTTGGGATGAATTGGAACACCAATGGTGAGCTGGGTCTTCTCATCCAACATCAGTACCTGACCTCACAAATGGGCACCAGTTTCCGCAGACACTGTCTACAATTTTGTGGAAAGTCTTCCCATAAGAGTGGAGGATGTTTTAGCCACAAAGTAGGGACAACTCTTTAATTTTGGCCATTGGAGGTGGGGCAACTCCATATGGCCATGGTTTTGAAATTGGATGTCCAACAAGCTCACATAGGTGTGATGATCAAGTGTACACACATTTTTTGGGCTTGTAATGTAACTATAGATTCCAGATCCTGAAGTCACACCATGCTGTCAAAGGCTACTCGTGGCCAGGTCATATTTTTCAGCCCTTTAGGAGCAGCAAAGTGTACACTAATATGTATTTATGGATACGGGCAATAGAGATAAAATGACAGCTTATTAACCTCAGTACAAGGTGATGGGCATTTGCAGTCCTAAACACTGCCCACTGTGCCCTTCCAACCCTGTGGTAGCAGTATGGGGAAGGAGCTTTTTTGTTGTAGCTACATAAAGACGTGGTTTGACTGGTTTGGTGTGGAGAAATTGGAGTGGTTTGTACAGAACCCTGACTTCAATATCTGACCCTTATAAATGCTGTTTTGGTTGAATATCCACAAATTCCCACAGACACCCTCCAAAATCTTGTGGAATGTTTTCTCAGAAAAGTGGAGGCTATTACAGCTGGGAAGAAGGAGGCAACTCCATATTCATGGCCATACGGGGAGGGGGAGGATGGGAAACTCTACACTAATGGCCATGGGAGGGGGGGGGGGGGCAACTTCATATAATGGTCATGGGGGAAATCAACTCCATATTAATGGCCATGGGGAGGGAGGACAACTCTGTATTAATGGCCATGGGGAGGGAGGACAACTCTGTAATAATGGCCCTGGGGAGTGGGGCAACTCCATATTAATGTCCAAATGTCCATGAGGGGGAGCAATTCCATTATTAATGGCCATGAGGGGGAGCAATTCCATTATTAATTTATTATTATTAATGCAGAAGGAGAGTAACTCCATATTAATGGCCAGGGGAGAGGAGAGCAACTCCCTATTATGGCCATGGGGGGGGGGAGCAATTCCACATTAATGTCCATGAGGGGGGAGCAATTCCATATTAATGTCCATGAGGGGGGAGCAATTCCATATTAATGTCCATGAGGGGGGAGCAATTCCATATTAATGTCCATGAGGGGGGAGCAATTCCATATTAATGTCCATGAGGGGGGAGCAATTCCATTACTAATGGCCATGCGGAAGGAGAGTAACTCCATCTTAATGGCCATGGGAGAGGAGAGAAACTCCCTATTATGGCCATGGGGGGGGGCAACTCCATATTAATGGCCATGGGAGAGGAGAGCAACTCCCTATTATGGCCGGGGGGGGAGGGGGCAACTCCATATTAATGGCCATAGGAGAGGAGAGCAACTCCCTATTATGGCCGGGGGGGGAGGGGGCAACTCCATATTAATGGCCATAGGAGAGGAGAGCAACTCCATATTATTGGCCATGGGGGGGGGGGGGACTGCATATTAATGTCCATGGGGGGGGCAACTCCATATTAATGACCATGTGGAAGGAGAGCAACTCCATATTATTGGCCATGGGGGGGGGGGGACTGCATATTAATGTCCATGGGGGGGGGCAACTCCATATTAATGGCCATGTAGAAGGAGAGCAACTCCATATTATTGGTCATGGGGGGGGGGACTCCATATCAATGGCCATGGGGGAAGAAGAGCAACTCCATATTAATGTCAATGGGGGGGGGGAGCAACTCCATATTAATGTCCATGGGGGGAGGGGCTCCACATCAATGGCCATGGGGGAGAAGAGGAACTCTGTAATAACGGCCATGCGGGAGGAAAGCAACCCCATATTAATGACACGGGGAGGAGAGCAACTCCATATTATTGGCCGGGGGGGGGGGGGGACTCCATATTCATGGCCATGAGGGGAGGGGGCAACCCCATATTAATGACACGGAGAGGAGAGCAACTCCATATTATTGGCCGGGGGGGGACTCCATATTCATGGCCATGAGGGGAGGGGGCAACCCCATATTAATGGCCATGGTTTTGGAATAGAATATCCCAGAAGCTCATATAGGTGTGATGATCAGGGCCCCTCTCTTATGTCACATATCTGGGAAACCAATCTATTCACTGGTATTCGGGAACTCATCCATTGCAGGTTTGTTGCTGCCTCCCATGTACAGAAAGTCTGATGTATCATTGTGTCAATACTAAAGCCACCACTCAGATTCCGAGATGCCCCTGAAGTTTAATCTGATTGATTATACATCCAGCAGAGACCATCAAAGAGAAGAGAACGTCTGTTGGTGGAAATGTGTAATATTACGGAAGAGAAGGTGAAAGGTTCTTGAGTTAGTAGGCAGTTCGTCTTCACCTCAGAGATAAGAAAGACCTCAATGGCTAAAATGGTTTTGTGGAACGTGAGAAAAACAAAAGCTCAATCCCTTACAGTGAAGGCTAAGCCAAGGGTTAGGCAGAGATGGATCCAAGAAAGCCAAAAAGTCTAAAAGATACAAAAATGGAGCATTTCTAAGAGTAGTCACTATAATATGATACGGAATTGCAACAATGTATTTTTCTCAACTTCATACTAGACCAGTGATGGCGAACCTTGGCACCCCAGATGTTTTGGAACTACATTTCCCATGGTACTCAACTACACTGCAGAGTGCATGAGCATCTTGGGAAATGTAGTTCCAAAACATCTGAGGTGCCAAGGTTCACCATCACTGTACCAGACTGTCATTATGCTAAGCATGGGGCAGCATGGAGGCTCCTGTGTCCTGGTGTGTAATCTGTGTTCTCCGGGCTAAACCGGGGATCCTCTGTGAGCATTGGAAGTTCCTCTGCCACAATTTCCCCCCCCCAAAAAAATTGCATCAAACCCCCTCCCCCTGCAAAAATACCATGTGACATAAAAAAAATAGCAAAACCCACCAATTTATTCTCTAGGGTCTCTGCTTTAAAAAAAAAAACAACTATATAATGTTTGGGGGTTCTAAGTGATTTTCTAACAAAAAAAAACTGATGTGTACAAAAAGTGCCAGAAAAAGCCTTCAAGTGGTTAAAGCGGGAAATATACCATATCTGAGCACCGCAAACCGAAAACGCTATTTAATTCATTTTTAATATTCAAAGCAAACTCCCCCATCCATCATTCATCCATCCCTGTCTCCATCCATCTATGTCTCCATCCATCCATTCATCCATCCATCCATCCCTGTCTCCATCCATCCATCCCTGTCTCCATCCATCCATGTCTCCATCCATCCCTGTCCCCATCCATCCATCCCTGTCTCCATCCATCCATCCATGTTTCCATCCATTCATGTCTCCATCCATCCATCCCTGTCTCCATCCATCCATCCATGTCTCCATCCATTCATGTCTCCATCCATCCAACCATATCCCCATCTATCATCTCTCCATCCATCCATCCCTGTCTCCATCCATCACTCTCCATCCATCCATGTCTCCATCCATCCATCTCTGTCTCCATCCATCCATCCATCCAGGTCTCCATCCATCCATCCATGTCTCCATCTGTCCATCCATATCCCCATCTATCATCTCTCCATCCATCCAGCCATCCCTGTCTCCATCCATCACTCTCCATCCATCTATGTCTCATCCATCCATCCATCCATCCATCCATGTCTCCATCCATCCATGTTTTCATCCATCCATCCATGACTCCATCCATCCATCCATCCATGTCTTCATCCATCCATGTCTCCATCCATCCATCCATGTCTCCATCCATCCATGTCTCCATCCATCCATCCATGTCCCCATCCATCCATGTCTCCATCCATCCATCCATCCATGTCTCCATCCACATCTCCATCCATCCATGTCTCCATCCATCCATCCATCCATGTCCCCATCCATCCATGTCTCCATCCATCCACCCATCCATCCATGTCTCCATCCACATCTCCATCCATCCATGTCTCCATCCATCCATCCACATATCCATCCATCCATCCATCCATCCATCCATCCATGTCTCTATCCATCCATCCATCCATCCATGTCTCCATCCATCCATCCATCCATCTATTCATGTCTCCATCCATCCATGTCTCCATCCATTCATCCATCGATCCATGTCTCCATCCATGTCTCCATCCATCCATCCATCCATCCATGTCTCCATCCATCCATGTCTCCATCCATTCATCCATTGATCCATCCATTTCTCCATCCATCCATCCATCCATCCATCCATGTCTCCATCCATCCATCCATCCATCCATCCACATATCCATCCATGTCTCCATCCATCCATCCATCCATGTCTCCATCCATCTATGTCTCCATCCGTCCATCCATCCATGTCTCCATCCATCCACATATCCATCCATCCATCCATCCATCCACGTCTCCATCCATCCATCCATGTCTCCATCCATCTATGTCTCCATCCATCCATCCATCCATCCATCCATGTCTCCATCCATCCATCCATGTCTGCATCCATCCATGTCTCCATCCATCTATATCTCCATCCATCCATGTCTCCATCCATCTATTTCGAAGTTAGGAATTTATGAATTTTCGAATTTTCAAATTTCGAATTTACAAATTTTCAAATTTTCGAATTTACAAACTTACAAATTTACAAATTTTCTAATTTTCGGATTTACGAAATTCGAAAACCCAAACACCCGAAAGTTCAAAAATCTGAAAAAATAATTAACCAATAATAACTATTAGTAACTATTAAATTATAGGTATTGGAATTTCCTTTCAAATTTGGCTGTTAGCGAACGTAACGAATACGAATTTATCCGAATTATCAGAAATAATGAATGCCGCATCTAAACTAATGGAATGTAACAAATAATGATAATAATAAAAATCAATAAAAATAATAAAAACTTTTTTTTATTATTATTATTATTTAATATTAATTTGTTCTATTCGTTTAGATGCAGCATTCGTTATTTCTGATAATTCGCAACTTCGGATAAATTCGCATTCGTTACGTTCGCTAACAGCCAAATTTGAAATGAAATTCCAATACCTATAATTTAATAGTTGGTTAAAATTAGTTAGTTATTACTTACTTATTAGTTAGCTATTAGTTACTTATTAGTTAGTTATTAGTTACTTATTAGTTAGTTATTAGTTAGGTATTAGTTAGTTATTCCTTTGAACTTTCTTTCTTATTTTCGGATTTTTGAATTTACGAATTTATGAAACTTCGGATTTTGAAATTTTCAGATTTCCAAATTTACGAATTTACGAATTGCCATCATAACAAATGACCCGAAAAACGAAATAAAAAAAAACAAAAAAAAAACCTGAATGAAACGAAAATGAATGAATTTTACGACAGCGCACATGTCTATTATGTAACAAACTTTTTTTTTTTTTTTTGGTTTATTAAAATTCCAGCGTGAAGAAACAGGGGTCTCCCCGCCTCAACCCCAAGACAAGGTTAAAGGTTGTGGGAGCTTTTCTATGTTTAGTCAGCTCCCCCCCCCCCCGTCTTGATGTCCCCCCGTGACCCCAGCAGATCTGAAATTGGAAAGATTCCTTACTCCACTGGGTTCCTGGGAGCTGGCGGTGACACCATGGAGGACACGGTGAACCTTAAAGTCCTTTTCATTACTAAAAAAAAAAAGAAAAAAAAGAAGTTTGTAGTTTTTGCCTGTAGGGCAGATCTGACAATGAGCAGGAAAGAAGGGGACGGTAATTGAGGAGAGATCAAAGGTTGCACATATATGAAAGGGTCTTATGAAGATCTGGGGAGGGATAATACCCAAAGCAACTAGTAAAACACAAATGCGTAATGAACGATGGAATAATATGGCTTGAATGGATTTAGTGCGACTACAAAAAAAAAGCAGCCCAACCAGACGGCTTAATGTAGCGCTACCTTCCATGTGACGTCCCTATTTCCTTCTTATAACACAATGGCGGTTTTTATATACACCGAGAACCTTCCCGTGGTGGTTAAGAGGAAACTCCGGCCAAACTTCCAAACAGACCTTTGAAATGAAGACACCCACCGGCCACTTTTTTTAGGTACACCTGTTCAATTGCTCGATAACACAAATCGCTAATCAGCCAATCACGCGGCAGCAACTCCATGCGTTTAGGCATCTGGACGCGGTGAAGACGACTTGTCAGAGGAGAATGCGTAGGCTGGTTCCAGATGATAGAAAGACAACAGTAACTCGAATAACCTCTCGTTACACCCAAGGTATGCAGAATACCATCGTTGAACGCACAACACATCCAACCTTGAAGCAGATGGGCTACAGCAGCAGAAGACCACACCGGGTGCCACTCCTGTCAGCTAAGAACAGGAAACTGAGGCTACAATTGGCACAGGATCACCAAAATTGGACAATAGAAGATTGGAAAAACGTTGCCTGGTCTGATGAGTCTGGATTTCAGCTGCGACATTCAGAGGGTGGGGTCAGAATTTGGCGCATGGATCCATTCTGCCTTGTACCCCTGTTCAGGCTGGTGGGTGTAATGGTGTGGGGGTTGGGCTATCACCGGTTCAGGCTGGTGGTGGGGGTGTAATGGTGTGGGGGATGGGCACACTTTGAGTATTGTTGCTGACCATGTCCATCCCTTTATGACTACAGTGTCCCCATCTTCTGATGGCTCCTTCCAGCAGGATAACGCACCATGTCACAAAGCTCCAATCATCTCACCACTGGACAATGAGGTCACTGTACTCCAATGGCCTCCACACTCACCACATCTCAGATTGGCATCATGGATGTGCAGCCGAAAATATCTGCAGCAACTGCGTGCTGCTATCATGTCACTATGGACCAAAATCTTGAGGAACGTTTCCAACACCTTGTTGTATCTATGCCACCAAGAGTGAAGGCAAAAAGGTGGGCTAACTCGCTACTAGCAAGGTGGACCTAATAAAAGGATTCCAACCCACTACTAGCAAGGGGGACCCAATAAAGTGGCCAGAGAGTGTAGATGTCAACTATCCTACTGGCCAAAATATGTGTAATTCTGTTTGACCAGTCTTGTGATTCACATACCAATGGCACACTGTGCAGCTGATGGAGTGACGACGCTGTGTAGGCATGGGTTGGTACCCATCAACCCACCCTGTAAAGTGGGTGGGTTGCCCGTTTCCCTTATAAATGATTTGGTCGGATGGCATCAGAGGGTTGATGGAAAGTGGTAACCTGCTATGAGCTACCATGTAGGTTGCAGACCCTTGTAGAAGTAGACCTATCATAATCATGAGACCAGTAGCTATAGCAATAGAGAGACTCCCACTAACCAGATGGATAAATAAACAAGCAGGTCACCCTGGTGGATGGCACAGGCTCACCCAACTTGCAGGGTCCAAGCACTAACGGGTATTCACCAGAGCTCCTGATGGTGGGTATGGGTTTTGCTGCTTGTTAGTAGCAGGTCACGGTTCTCAAGGTTTACCCCACCAAGAGGTGAGCAAGCCCAGGTCCAGTAACAGATATAGCAAGTAGGGATCAAACAAAAGTATAGTCAGTAAACAAGCCAAATGTCAGTAACAAGAGGTTGCAGGTTGGGATCAAGCGGAAGTGTAGTTGAGGAACAAGGCAAAGGTTGGTAACAAATGGTTGTGAAGGTACGGACGGCAGCAGGAGAGACCAGGGCGATATATCGGCTGGAGAGAGCACAATACTCTGGCAAACAGGAAGTGCAAAGCATGATTTAAATAGGAAGTTCATGGGAGGAGCAAGGAGTTCATGGTTCACCATAAACAAAGCACAGGGTAGGACTGTCTAAAAGGATCAGACAGAGTGCTGTCGAGCATCTCAGGTGGCTCAGCAAGAAGAGCCACTGCTGGATGCAGCCGAGGTGGTGGGTTCATATCCTGGCCCTCACAATGGGCTACCATGTAGGTTGCAGACCCTAATAGAAGTAGATCCCTCTGGAGTAGCAAAGAAGGGTGAACCTATTTTGAGAAAGGGAAACCAGCCAAAGAGAGAACATGGAAAAGCTGGTGGTCACCCTCATGCTAAATATGGAGGTAAATGTCTTTTTTGCATGTGTGCGCTGTAATATTTTGTTCCCCAGAGAGAAGAGGGGTTGCCCAAGAAGAACAAGAAACTGGCAGTCATGTTCCCCAGCTGCAGCATACTGCCAGGTTTGCTCCAGTGGCGAGGAGGGAGGGGATGATGAGGTCACTGACTCTACGTGGGGTGCCTGATAGAAGAGAGGAGGAGGAGGAGGCACATCTCCAACGAGGCAGGATGCCCTCCAGGGTCCAGCTTAAGGGCAGCCAACCGAATGCATTACACTGCAGCCAACCGACTGCATCACACCATTTTTCCAAAAGTTCTTTGGTGTGGGCCTTTTTTGAGATGTGTGCAGCAGATCGCACTGTTGCTGTTTGCAACATATGTCTGACGCGTATCAAGTGTGGCCAAAACAGCAGCCGCTTGGGCACCACATGCTTGACCAGACATATGTCGAGCTCCCATGCAGTGCGTTGGCAACAGTACTTAAAAGACCCACACCAAAGAACAAGGAGGACCTTTCCTTGCTCCTCATCAGCTGGGATCTCCAACCCCACTATACCTTCAGTCCCCTCAGAAACCAGCACTGACAGGAATCAAGGTGTAAAATTAGGTGTGCCAAGTACTTGCGGGCAATCTGCTAGCGGTACACCAACATCTGATTGTAGCAGGAAAATTTCCCTACCTCAGTTGCTAAACTGGCAAAAGAAATTCTGTCCCAGCCATCCACATGCTCAGTGGCTGAATGCTAGTTTGGCTAAATTGCTAGTACTCCAACTGCTGCCTTTTCAGCTGGTAGACTTTCGAGAATTTGTGGAATGTGCGGTACCTCAGTGGCAGGTTCCCAAACGACAATTTTGTTCTCGTAAGGCAATTCCGGCTCTCTACCGACATGTGGAAGGCAATGTCTTGGCCTTGTTGGACAGGGCGGTCAGTGGTAAGGTGCATATTACCGCTGACTCGTGGTCCAGCAGGCATGGACAGGGACGTTATCTTTCTTTCACGGCTCACTGGGTAACCCTACTGCCAGCTGGGAAGGATGCAGGACAGGGTGCAGTATTGTTGGAGCTTGTTCCGCCACCACACCCCCAAAATGCTGGTAGTGAAGATTCTGACACACTTCTCTCCTCCACCCCCTCCTCTTCTCCTTCCTCTATGGCCTCTTCCAAATACAGGACAATCTTAGAATCAAACCTGTCTACAAAAGACTTGAGATTGGGGCGGAGGTTCACCTTCCAGCAGGACAACCACCCGAAACATCCAGCCAGAGCTACAATGGAATGGTTTAGATCAAAGCCTATTCATGTGTTAGAATGGCCCAGTCACAGTCCAGACCTAAATCACATTGAGAATCTGTGGCAAGACTTGAAAATTGCTGTTCACAGACGCTCTCCATCCAATCTGAAAGAGATTGAGATATTTTACAAAGAAGAATGGGCAAAAATGTCCTCTCTAGATGTACAAAGCTGGTAGAGACATCCCCAAAAAGACAGCTGTAGTTGCAGAGAAAGGGGGTTCTACAAATATTGACTCCGGGGGGGCACCATGCAAATGCCCCCCGCACTTTTCACATATTTATTTGTATCATTTATCATTTTCCTTCCACTTGACAATTATGAGCCACTTTGTGTTAGTCTATCACATAAAATCCCAATAAAATACATTTACGTTTTTTGGTTGTAAAATTTCAAAATGAAGGAAATTTCAAGGGGTATGAATACTTTTTCAAGGCGCTGTATATACCATTGCAGATTCAGATATAACCTTCCTGTTCACTGGAAGATTCTGATGTGCTGCCCCTTAAAGCAGTAGTAAACCAAACCAAAAAAAAAAAATTCCCAAAAATTGGGCCCCCGCAGGATAATAGCATAATGTGCTAGTATGCGTTGCATACTAGCACATTATGAAAGACTTACTTAACCCCATGGCTATGCTGGGAGGTGAGGTGGGGCTGTCACAGCGGTCACATAATTGGAAAAACTTTCCTTAAACCACCAGTCACAGTGTCGGGAGCGTGCAAGGTGCGCGCTCTCTGCACAGCACTGTCGGCACTATTGCACGCAACCATGTGGCCGATATGCGCAAATGCATGGTCGCTGAGAGGCCGCATATTTGTATGCGCTTGGCGCCACCTGGTTAAGTACGCAGCCCTACAGCTTTGCGCTGTCACTGCTCCCCAGTGCTTCCATCTTCACCTGGTCTTCCTTCCGGGTTTTAGGGCTTCGGCTGTTTGACTGTTTCATATCCCCAACAATTCTGCTGCAAAAGGATACAAGGTACCTCTACACAGATCCAAAGGGTTAAAAAGTTACTTTTAATCCTCCTTGCAAAGGTCACCTGGTGTTCTCAGTTCCATCAACGTTCGAGCAGTCACAGCACCTTCCAAGGAACTTCCACAAACCGAGACATGCACTCTCGGGAATTCCACCTTCACCTCTGGTAAAGAGAAGATACACCTCCTCTTAACACCCCCCCACCCCCACCCCCTAGGAACAGGTCGAGACCCCCAGTGGTCAGGTGGACCAACATTTTACCTCAAAATACTCATGGGAGAGAGAGTTAGCAGCAAATGACACCCAAAGGATACTGCAGAGACACCAATGAAAATCATGTAATCTTCATGGGTAATAGACCTTTAAGCCAAACCAACATCCTGTGATTCTCAAACACATGACTGTAGAACAGATGATGCACAAACTCCCTCTGTGAGACACCAGACTCCCTGTAAGGTCCAAGCCAAACTCCAGCTTTTCAGTCACCTCCAGTCTAAGTTCCTCCTTGGTGCTCCTTCCCAGAATTGGTTACACCCTTGCCTGGAAGAACCACCCCCCCAGCAGGGTAGTGTGAGTCTAAGCCACAGACTCAGGCCTTGTCTCACAAGCACGTGGAGGCCCGCCATGGGCAGCAGGCCTAGGAGGACGAAGCATCCAGAACACACCCTCTTCCAGGCAGGACCCCCGGGGAAAGAGAACTTTTTCTCCCTCCCTATTTATACCCTCCCCCAGCATGTAGCACTGGCAATAAAGTGGTTGGCCAGGAAAACATATATATTCAGAACCCAGCCTTATTGAACCTTCTTGCTCTATTGCCATGGTCACGATGCAGCTGCAGGCAGAGGCAAACAACAACACTGGGCTTAGGGAGCAAAGGAATATAGAATTATCTGTAGCAAGGTCCCCGGCCTCCTTCGGTCTAATGAGAACCTCCAGGGCCAGAGATAGCTGACATCCTTCTGTAGATGGTGGGTTGTGAGGCATAGTGGGTGCAAAGTAGCCAGAGTAATTGGGTGCCAGACACTTCTTGAATGCAAAAGAGATTTTATTTCTCCTAACAGAACTTTAGGAGAGAGGGTTAGGGCTCGGACACCAGGTAGTTGCAAGATTAATTGGCAGACTCCCAGAGGAGGACAGCCATGCAGGGGAAGGCATCCAGCGAGATGTCACATCTGCATGTGTAGGAATGCTGTCTCCTTTGGCAACAGTCTTTAACAGTTCCTAACACAAAACGTAACAGTCCCTTCACCTTCACTACAGTCACTTCTTGTTGTTCTTCAGCCCACTGAGCTCCCGGTCTCTCACTAGAGTAGATGATTCACTGTCACTGAATCCCTTGAGCTCCTCCAATATTCACGGTGGTATCTTCCTCAAGCGTCACCCCCACTTCTCTGCTGGGTCCCTAACTTGGTACTCTAAATACTTCTCAAGCTTCACCCCACTGGCCTGCTCGATCCCTGGCTTGACACACAAGGCTGCTCTGCTCTGGGTCCTTAACTTGATACCCGCTGAAGTTTCCCGATTCTTCACCCACCCCGGTTGGTGAGAATACTGCTCAGGTACTTGCTTCAGTTACTCACTGTGGTCCCCGGTAATAAGGTGGATGGTCCCTTAGTGGCGACAGCTTCCCCTCCACCTCTGACCATGACAGGTTCTCCGGCCGGCAGAACCGTCACTTCTGGTTGGACTGCAAGCCGCAATCCCAACCCTGCGCTGCTCTCTTACTTCTGGATAGGCCCTCGGACAGCCTAGCAGCCAGATGCCCCTCGGATAAGCCCAATCTCTTGCCTAGCTGCCAGGGCAATACGACACATGTCCACCCAGACAGCCGTCCAGGTGTCACAGAACCCCCGATCACCTGACTCCACCCGAATATATAGGTTCTCCCAGCAGGCCAAGGGATTCAAGAAAACCCCTGTCCATTGGTTGAGATACCGCATATACCCATAACCTGACCTTGCATTGCCCTTCTCGTATCTGGTACCACCAAGCACCTGGCCACCTAGTGGTAGAAGAGAAAAGTGCAAAAAGGTCAAACTCAGGGAGAAATCCATTGATCTTCTATCAATTGGCCAAGGCAACTATACCTGGCAGGTAAATTTCTGAGGAGAAACCATGCCTAAACTCCAGGGTGCTACATTTCATATCAGCTTTGGCTGATCACAATGAAATTTTAACAATCACTCCTGTTAAGGGCAGGGTAGTTACACATAAAAACAAACATACTCAAAGGTTACAGGATATAACCAGCATTGCAACAACATTCAATGTTTACCCGCTAGAGGCCAACAATCATCTTCAAAATATAATGAGCTAACAATCTTTGTCACCTAATCATACTTCCTTCAATGCGTTTCAAAGAAGGTCCTTCATGCAATGCTAGTTACAATGTTAGTATTAAACTGATACAGAACATCAGTCTACAGCTAAACCAAAGTCCACAAAACTTTACCACCCCTTCGGTAATGCAGTGTCCATGAACTTCCTCGCCAGAGCTTCCATCTTCACCTGGTCTTCCAGGTTCGGTCTCTTCATTCATCTTGATTGGCTGCCCAAAGACAATGGAACTCCTGCACATGCTCATGGGAGTTCATTCTTGGTGGCACCAAGGTATGCTGAGACTAAAGTCCACCGGGTAGGTGGACTAAAGTCCACAAAACTTTTCCACCCCTCCGGCGATACAGTGTCTATGAGCTTCCTTGCCAGCACTTACATCTATACCTGGTCCTCCAGGTTCAAAATCTTCAGTCGCCTTGATTGGCTGCCCATGCACATGCTGACGGGAGTTAATCCTTGCTGGCACCAAGGTATGCCGGGAGCGTGCATTTAGAAGAAGAGTTGTTGGCACATAGAAGAGGAGCTATGAGAACTGCAGAATGGACATACAGTAAATAATCTCTTATGCAAAAAATTCCCAACTGCAAGCTTTTTTTAGTAAAATTAGATCGATAGTATTGGATACTTTTAAATATAAAAAGAATAATAAAATATCATTGTGTCCTATTTTAATCTTCAACTGGCTGTGGGTAGTTTCTGGCCCTCTACCACCCACCCACAGTTCTTATTGGTTGCTATGTCTGATGTGGGCTGCCTTACTGATCAACATGCAAGCACTGGTGGCCCTCGTTGTGGGGTGGGGGGGGGGGGGCAGAACTTGGTTGGTATTGTCAAAATAAAGGGCCCCTGGTTGCATGGGTTGTCCATCTGATGAAGATCAGTCCCTATAGAGATGGACTTTTCGGGACACCTCCATCTATGAAGAATATGTATTGTTGTACGCAGGAACGGGGCACATTACTCTTTCATCTAAGTTTCAGCTTCAGCGAAGGCGGCAGGGAAGGTCACTGGGACCCTGGGAGCTGTTTTTCTTGTTCATGTTTCATTAGCAAATGTTTAATTATATGGCAGTGTACACAATGAACTCATAAAGAAACAGCTGCTCCTATCAAAAAGCATTGCAAAACTTGTAATTTTTCACGGGTGGTGACATACCAGAAGGGTGAAAAGTACTTCCATGTGGCACACAGTGCAGTCGTGGAAAACATGGTGTTCATCATTCTGGTTGCTCTTCTTTTCCTGATCACAAGACACCAGAAAACCCTCGGGCTCCCATCACCCCCGGAACTGGTGTTAAAGTGCACCTCGGAAATATTCTTAGCAAGCTGTGTGCCTATCTAATGTCAGCGTTTCAGGGGCCAGTACGGGTGCTGTAGTTGGGTTGGGCGTTGCTTTTGGTGGGTAGAAAGCACTGAAGCGCTACAGTGACCCTGTAGGCAAAATATGGACATTTAAAGATTGACATCATTTATCTTAACAGGCAGTAAAAGAGATTTAAATCAAACCGTTACCAACCTCTGTAGGTACAGGCACTATGAAGTGATTCATTCCTAAAAATCACAACAGAGACCCTGAAGTTGGGTTTCAGTAAGTTTACATCAGCTTTCTGGACTTGCTGGGGTTTCCATTAGAGGGCGACACCTGTTGTGTGTTTACAATAGAGGGCGACACCTGCTGTGTGTTTCCATTAGAGGGCGACACCTGTTGTGTGTTTACAATAGAGGGCGACACTTGCTGTGTGTTTCCATTAGAGGGCGACACCTGTTGTGTGTTTACAATAGAGGGCGACACTTGCTGTGTGTTTCCATTAGAGGGCGACACCTGTTGTGTGTTTCCATTAGATGGATAGCAGAAGATGGTGAATATGATCATATCATCATCTCCATCATCATCTTCATCACCATAATCAATATCACCATTGTCATCAATAGGGCCATCACCATAATCATGATGACAATCATCATATCATCATCATCATCATCTTCATCATCAGTTATGATGATATTATGATGATGGTGATGGTATTGATGATGTAAATGGTGAGAATGATGGTATTGATGGTGATGATGATATGATGATATTGATGATGATGGTATGGTGGTGATGATGAGGGTGATGATGCTATTAATGGTGATGATGTTATTGATGCTCCATCATGAATGCTGCTGCCAGACTCATCCACCTTACAAACCGCTCAGCGTCTGCTACCCCTCTCTGCCAATCCCACCATTGGTTGCCGCTCACCCAACAAATTAAATTCAAAATACTAACAATAAGTTACAAAGCCATCCACAGCTCGGCCTCCATCTACATCACTAGCCAAGTCTCAACATACCAACCTAATCATCCTCTTCGTTCCTCCCAAGACCTCCTGCTCTCTAGCTCCCTCGTCACTTCCTCCCATATTTGACTCCAGGACTTCTCCCGAGCCTCTCCCATCTTCTGGAATTTCCTACCCCAATCTCTCAGACTATCTCCAAATCAATCTACTTTTAGGCGATCCCTGAAAACTTTTCTCTTCGGAGAAGCCTATCCTGCCTCCACCTAACAACTGTTCTTTTATTTTCTTCATCAGCTCACCCCCCCCACAGCTATTACCCTTTCGTATCACTTGACCCTCCCTCCTAGATTGTAAGCTCTAACAAGCCGGGCCCTCTGATCCCTCCTGTATTGTATTGTAAGTGTACTTTCTGCCCAACTGTTGAAAAGCGCTACGAAAACTGTCAGCACTAGATAAACCCTGTATAATAATAATAATAATAATATTGATGGTGATGATGATGATAATGCTATTAATCATCAGATAATGTGATGGTATTGATGATGATGATGGTGATGATGGTGTAGATATTGATGGTATTGATTATGATATGATGATAGAATAATGATATTGATGATGATATTGTTGATGATATGATGATGATACTGATGGTGATGATGATGATTATAGGTGTGTGCAGCCTAATGCATTAGGATGTGCACCCTTAAACTCAAACACACATGCCTGTGTATGTGATCTCCCTGCTGGCACAGTGAAAGAGAAAAGGATAAACAATTCTCTTATGGCAGAGCCGGTAAGAGGGAGATCTTTCCCATGTTCCAGTTGCTACACAGAACGATAACACTAATGTGCATGGGGGGATTAGGGTGTTCCTGGGCACCCCCGGCACACCCTGTGCGCATGCCTATGATGATGATGATATGATGATACTATTGATGGTGATGATGATGGTGATGATGGTGATATTGAAGGTATTGGTGATGATGGATGATGGGGGTTGTAGTATGAAGTGATGGATGATGGGGGGTGTAGTATGAAGTGATGGATGATGGGGGGTGTAGTATGAAGTGATGGATGATGGGGGGTGTAGTATGAAGTGATGGATGATGGGGGTGTAGTATGAAGTGATGGATGATGGGGGTGTAGTATGTAGTGATGGATGATGGGGGGTGTAGTATGAAGTGATGGATGATGGGGGTTGTAGTATGAAGTGATGGATGATGGGGGGTGTAGTATGAAGTGATGGATGATGGGGGGTGTAGTATGAAGTGATGGATGATGGGGGGTGTAGTATGAAGTGATGGATGATGGGGGTGTAGTATGAAGTGATGGATGATGGGGGTGTAGTATGTAGTGATGGATGATGGGGGGTGTAGTATGAAGTGATGGATGATGGGGGTTGTAGTATGAAGTGATGGATGATGGGGGGTGTAGTATGAAGTGATGGATGATGGGGGGTGTAGTATGAAGTGATGGATGATGGGGGGTGTAGTATGAAGTGATGGATGATGGGGGGTGTAGTATGAAGTGATGGATGATGATGATGATGATGATGATGATGATATTGATGGTGATGATGATGATATTGATGGTGATGATGATGATGATTATAATGATATTGATGGTATTGATGATGATGACGATGATGATATTGATGGTGATGATGATGATGATATTGATGGTATTGATGATGATATTGATGGTGATGATGATGATGATATTGATGGTGATGATGATGATGATATTGATGGTATTGATGATGATATTTATGGTATTGATGATGATATTGATGATGATATTGATGGTGATGATGATGATGATATTGATGGTGATGATGATGATGATATTGATGGTATTGATGATGATATTGATGGTGATGATGATGATGATATTGATGGTATTGATGATGATATTGATGATGATATTGATGGTGATAATGATGATGGTGATATTGATGGTGATGATGATGATATTGATGATGATATTGATGATGATATTGATGGTGATAATGATGATGGTGATATTGATTGTGATGATGATGATATTGATGGTATTGATGATGATATTGATGATGATATTGATGGTGATGATGATGATGATATTGATGGTGATGATGATATTGATGGTATTGATGATGATATTGATGGTGATGATGATGATGATGATGATATTGATGGTGATGATGATGATTATGATATTGATGGTGATGATGATGATATTGATGGTATTGATGATGATATGATGATCATGAAATGATGATGGTGATGATGATGATATTGATGGTATTGATGATGATATTGATGGTGATGATGATGATGATGGTGATATTGATGGTGATGATGATGATGATATTGATGGTGATGATGATGATATTGATGATATTGATGGTGATGATGATGATGATGATGATGATGATGATGATGGTGATATTGATGGTGATGATGATGATGATGGTGATATTGATGGTGATGATGATGATATTGATGGTGATGATGATGATGATTATGATATTGATGGTGATGATGATGATATTGATGGTATTGATGATGATATGATGATCATGAAATGATGATGGTGATGATGATGATATTGATGGTATTGATGATGATATTGATGGTGATGATGATGATATTGATGGTGATGATGATGATGATGATGATATTGATGGTGATGATGATGATATTGATGGTATTGATGATGATATGATGATCATGAAATGATGATGGTGATGATGATGATATTGATGGTATTGATGATGATATTGATGATGATATTGATGGTGATGATGATGATGATGATGATGATGATGATGATGATGATGGTGATATTGATGGTGATGATGATGATGATGGTGATATTGATGGTGATGATGATGATATTGATGGTGATGATGATGATGATTTTTTTAAATTCTTTATTTATCATTTTTTATGAATAACAATACAAAACCCCTCGGGGATAAATCTTCAGACATAACCATTTTAAATTCTTATAACCAGTTATCCCCTCCCTCCCCCCCCCCACCTCTCCTTCCCCCTCCCCTCAGGCCCGTGCTCAGCGAGAAGATAATGTTTACCCAATTGTGTAATTATGCTGTTTATTTATTTATGCTGGGCCTACAATCTCCTTCAGATAATCCCAGGTCCCTTTAAACTTAATCCAGGCTGCCCATTTCCCTAAGTGCTCCTCCTCTTCGGATTCAACTCCTCCCTTATCTAAACGCTCAACGTTGTATACTTCATTGAGGCTGTACAACCATTCTCGAGTGCAGGGCCTCGAGATGTTCAGCCAATTCGTTGATATCTGCCTTTTAGCTTCGTCTAGCATAATAGGGATCAGAGAGGTTTTGTAGTTCTTCACCGGGTCTGGGGTCCCATGGAAGAGGCAAACCCATGGGTCCTCTGCTATTACTTTCCCTGTGATAGCTTTTATCAAACTTAATATTTTTTTCCAAAAGATTTTTATAATAGGACACTCCCACCAAATGTGGGCCATAGTTCCTGGGGTGGAACAACCCCTCCAGCAAGTATTTGATTTAGTCCTATCCATTTTGCTAACCCTGTCTGGGGTGGCATACCATCTCGCGAGACATTTAAAGTGGCTTTCTGATCTTCTAGAGTCAGCTGCTACATAATGAGCCATCCTCAGGATCTTATCTATCACAGTTTCACTGCATTGAGAGCCCAGTTCCAGTTCCCACCTTTTAATATATGGGGGCACCTCCAGCTCCTCCGTGGCTCCCAGGATCTTGTATATTTGCGTGATTACTCTCCCTGCTTGTTCCTTTACACAGAGCTGCTCAAACGGTCTGAGCTCCTCCATGCTCCTGAGAGGTTTCGGGAGACTTTCGACGAAGTGGGAGAGCTGGAGGTACCTCCATCCATTCATTACCCACAGGTGGGGTTCTATACTTAAATCAGAAAAAGTGCGTATTTGCCCCTTATTTAGAAAATGTTTCAATTGTACAGTGTCGCCCTTCAACCAATTCCCTCCCACCTCCCTCCTCCCTGGTGCAAAAAAAACGTTATCTTTCATGTGTATCAGAGGTGAGTTATATGACCATTTATTCTTATAGTGTATCCTATCCCAAAGTTTGAGCGTGTTAAGCGTTAATAAAGATGTGTGAGTGCTCAGTGTTCTAAATTTTGGAGGGTTCCAAAGTGCCTGTCCTAAATTCATGTTGCTCAAAAAGTGCTCAATGTGAACCCAGCGTTTGTCCGTGTCTTTTTTATTCCATTCTGTGATCCTGGACAACACCACTGCGCTATAATATCTATTAAAGTCTGGTAAGGCAATACCACCCCTTCTCTTCCCCCTACTTAATACTGTATAGGCGATGCGTGGTTTTTTGCCACCCCAAACAGCCTCGCTTATGAGCTTCCTAAGAGCTTTTAAATAATATCCTGGTAAAGGAATGGGCAGCATCTGGAATTTGAACAGGATCCTGGGCATCAAACTCATTTTTATCGCGTTGACTCGCCCGAACCACGATAAGGGTCTGACCTGAAGTCTTCTCATTTCTCGCCTGGTGTCATCTAACATAGGAATGAAATTTTTTATGAATAGTCTATTAAAGGTATTGGCTAGTTTAATCCCCAGATATTCCATCTCCTCCTTCCAAGGGAAGGGGAAGACAGCGGCCAAATGATTTTTTTCCTGCTTACTTATGTTAATATTCAGGCATTCAGATTTGCTGGAGTTAATTTTAAAATTCGAAACTTCTCCATATTTTCTGATAATCTGCAATATATTGGGGAGAGTTATTCTAGGGTTTGTTATAAAGAACACTACGTCGTCGGCATAAGCCGCTAGTTTATGCTCCTCCGTTCCGACCCTTATGCCGCTGCAGTCCGAATTATTCCGAATGGCAGACAACAGCGGCTCGAGGGTCAGAACAAACAGGAGGGGGGAGAGAGGGCAACCCTGTCTTGTTCCGTTGAACATCCTGAAGGGCGTTGATGTCACCCCATTAACTCTCACCATCCCTGCCGGGTTGCTGTACAGAACCCTGACCCAGGAGACAAACCTCTGCCCGAAGCCCATGGCCTCCAGAGTGTTGATCATGAACCCCCAGTCTACCCTGTCAAAAGCTTTTTCAGCATCAATTGACAGGAATAGAGCTGGGGGTCCCCCTTGTTTACATACTTCCGATAATAACACCGCTCGAACCCCGTTGTCCCTACACTGTCTCCCATTGACAAAACCGACCTGGTCTGGGTGTACCAAATTAGTCATTTTCTCTCTAAGCCTATTCGCTAAAACTTTTGCGTATAGTTTAACATCAGCGTTCAGAAGGGAGATTGGTCTATAGCTAGAACACAACCTAGAGTCTTTCCCCTCCTTCTGAATTAGGGTAATTGTGGCGGTTAAAGCTTCCCTGGACATTTCAGATCCTGGACCGAGGTCATTCCAAAATCGGCATAGCCTCGGGACCAGGATATGTTTCATTTTTTTTAAGTAGAGGGAGGTGAAGCCGTCCGGGCCTGGACTTTTCCCTTTCGGAGATTCCCTTAACGCTACCAGAATTTCTTCTTCTTCCAAGGGTCTGTCCAGTAGATCCCTCTCCTCGACTGACAGGCCCTCTAGTCCCACCTCCTTCAGGAATTCCTTGCTCCTATCTAATCGAGCAGTATCGCTTAACCCCCGTTGCCCGATCGAATACAGGTCCCCATAAAACTTTTTGAATTCTTCTGCTATGGCGTTACTAGTCACACTCACTGCTCCTCCTTTACTGAGTATTTTCTCTACATAGTTTCTGCTTCTCTTCTTCCTGATAATCCTGGCCAAATGTTTGCCAGATTTATTAGCCCAGAAGTAGTTGTTCCTAGTTATAGCATTTATAGCTTTCTTGGCTTCTAGGTCCATCAAGTCTCTTAACTCCTCCCTTTTGGCGACCAGTAAGTGGTAACCGTCCAGGTCCTGGCCCCTTGTTTTTTTATGTGCTTGTTCCAAGGAATAAATTTCCCCTAATAATTTTTCTCTTTCTTCTCTTTTCTTTTTTTTCAGACCAGCGCCTATTGATATCAATATACCCCTGATGTAGGCTTTGTGTGTATCCCATAGTATAGCTGATGGTACATCCCCCGTATCGTTTGTTTTAAAAAAAAATTCTACCTCGTTCTGCAATCTCTCTACGATTTCAGGGTCCCTTAATAGATCCTCATTTAGTTTCCATGAGCCAAGACGCCCTT
This sequence comes from Aquarana catesbeiana, assembly GCF_042186555.1. NCBI lineage: Eukaryota > Metazoa > Chordata > Amphibia > Anura > Ranidae > Aquarana > Aquarana catesbeiana. The sequence goes on from NC_133336.1 coordinate 3,119,238, forward strand.
GCACATCCGGTATTTTAATCCGCATCATGATCGGGGAGTGATCGGACAGAGTTGTTACTTCTATTTTTGTTTCTATAACCCACTCCAGCAAACCATGGTCTACTAAAAAATAGTCCAGTCTGGAGTAGGTCCCGTGCACAGGGGAGAAGAAGGTGTAATCTCTCTCGTTAGGATGTTGGAGCCTCCAGACATCTATCAACTGACTTTGATGTAGCCTGCGCCTGATAGCCCTAAGAGACACCTTCCCTGTCCCCTGGGCACGGGATGTACCATCCAGCTCTGGGTCTAGGTAAAAATTTAAGTCCCCCCCCAAGATCACTTCCCCCTCTCCAAACCCTGACAGTATGTTCAGTATCTGACCCAAAAAAACAGTGGGCTTCTTATTGGGACAATATACATTTGCTAGGGTAATCAGTTTGGGTCCCAGTTTGCCTTTTAAAAAAATGAAACGGCCTTCAGGGTCTACCATTCTTTCTCTTAGGGAGAAGTTTGTGGCCTTTGACAGTCCAATAGCGACTCCCTTTGACCCCCTGTCGGGAGTGTCTCCATAAAACCACTGGGGGAACCTAGCGGAGAAGAGCCTCACTCTAGTGTCAAGAGTCAAGTGTGTCTCTTGAAGAAAGATTAAGTCTCCCCTCAGCTGTTCCAGTTCTCTTAAGATTTTATGTCTTTTGCTAGGTGAATTTAGCCCTTTCACGTTGTACGAAATAAGTCTTAGCTCCAGCATTTCGATAGACCTGATCTACAGTCATGTCTCCAACTCCTCCGAGCACGTCCTGAAGTACCCCTCCCACTCCCCTTACCACCCCCCCCTTACTACTGCCCACCCCCCCATCCCACCCACTATCCCCCCCCCCACCAATGGTGAAATTTCCACCCTGAGTCCCCCGACTTGGAACTGCTCCCATTCCAATCTACGGAACTCCCTCCCAAGGATGGGCTCCAGCGAGAGCCCTGGCTTCTGCACTCCCCCCCCACCAGGAGAGAGTGTATGAGGTGTGGCTTATCTCTAAAGTCTAAATACCCCAGTGGACCCGCCTCTAGTTTTTCCACCCCCCCCCCCCAACAGCAATATTACACAGCAACAGTGTTGATGATGGTGATATTGATGGTGATGATGATGATGATATTGATGGTGATGATGATGATGATGATTATGATATTGATGATGATGATTATGATATTGATGGTGATGATGATGATGATGATGATGATGATGATGGTGATATTGATGGTGATGATGATGATGATATTGATGGTGATGATGATGATATTGATGGTATTGATGATGATATTGATGATGATATTGATGGTGATGATGATGATGATGATGATGATGGTGATATTGATGGTGATGATGATGATGATGGTGATATTGATGGTGATGATGATATTGATGGTGATGATGATGATGATTATGATATTGATGGTGATGATGATGATGATGATGATGATGGTGATATTGATGGTGATGATGATGATGATATTGATGGTGATGATGATGATGATTATGATATTGATGATGATGATGATGATATTGATGGTGATATTGATGGTGATGATGATGATGATATTGATGGTGATGATGATGATGATGATGATGATTATGATATTGATGATGATGATGATGATATTGATGGTGATATTGATGGTGATGATGATGATGATATTGATGGTGATGATGATGATGATTATGATATTGATGGTGATGATGATGATATTGATGGTATTGATGATGATATTGATGATGATATTGATGGTGATGATGATGATGATGATGATGATGATGATGGTGATATTGATGGTGATGATGATGATGATGGTGATATTGATGGTGATGATGATATTGATGGTGATGATGATGATGATTATGATATTGATGGTGATGATGATGATGATGATGATGATGGTGATATTGATGGTGATGATGATGATGATATTGATGGTGATGATGATGATGATTATGATATTGATGATGATGATGATGATATTGATGGTGATATTGATGGTGATGATGATGATGATATTGATGGTGATGATGATGATGATGATGATGATGATTATGATATTGATGATGATGATGATGATATTGATGGTGATATTGATGGTGATGATGATGATGATATTGATGGTGATGATGATGATGATTATGATATTGATGATGATGATGATGATATTGATGGTGATATTGATGGTGATGATGATGATGATATTGATGGTGATGATGATGATGATGATGATGATTATGATATTGATGATGATGATGATGATATTGATGGTGATATTGATGGTGATGATGATGATGATATTGATGGTGATGATGATGATGATTATGATATTGATGGTGATGATGATGATATTGATGGTATTGATGATGATATGGTGATCATGAAATGATGATGGTGACCTAGAAGGATGTGATGTCTGTTGCGGGGATGAAACCTCATTCAGAAAGTCAAGTCAAACATGTAAAAAATATTCCATATCCACACCCAAGTATTTGTTTCACTTTTTTGTCGTACAAACATGGCAGCTCCTGTGATTTAAACACGACCCTTCAAGCCATTTCCAGTTCTTTATCAAGCTAGGAGGACCTACCTCCCACCACTATTACTAGGACTATATTCTACTGATACTGCTACTAGCTGCTCCTAAATGACAGCAATGTTCTGTACAGCCGCTTCTATGGAATAAAGTCAAAGAGTGATCTTTTTTAGACAAGGTCCTGGGTGTGGATGTGGAATTTTTGATGTATTTTTATTATTTGGATACCAGAGTCCTTTAAACTGACACACCACCCAACTGTCTCTGGTGCAGATTGAATTTTCTGCATTGCTAGCGAGCCTCTGGTAGACAAAAGTTGGGTCAGCCATCAAACCTTTGTTTCGTCTCAGCTGACTATGGAAAAAAAGGCGATTTTCCCAACGATGTAATATGTATAGTCACCAAGCAACGACTTGCACCTGCTTGAAGAAACGTCTTGGCTGGGACTAATAGAGAAGCTGGGCGGAGAGGCTCTTTAAAGGTCTCTGTTGTGACTCTGGTGCAGTAATCCAGCAAGGTATAACACATGTTTTACAGTGGAAAATCTCTGCAGCCCGGGCCAGAATGACCTCATGGATGGTTCCAGTCTTGTCTGAAGTCTCCTCTGATGACCTAGCGCAGGGGGTGGATGATGTCAGAAGGGGAGAGCGGGTGGCTCGTTCCACATCTTACAAGCTGTGTTAGACAGACGCTGTCCAAGAAGCTCGGGATGTCTGCTTGTGTGGTGAAAACAGCAGATGTTGGAGAACAATGTATCAGGTTCCCATAGGGTAGGAGAGGTCGGCTTTTTCCAGAGTTGAGGGACAACCAGGATTTGGGTTTTTGCCCCCAGAGATGCCTGTTTGCATTGTCAGGGGCCTTGAAGTCAGCTTCTAACTTCAATTGTTTTAATTAAGCTTTGACAATAAAACCTGAAAGCCGATTGGTTACTATGCAGAGCTGCACCAGATTCTGTGTGCGCTTACCCCTGAAGGAGCCCTTGACGTTTGGGTTCTCTTATCTCTGCTTGACAATGACCCTTCTGCCTATATAAGGGAGGAAGAACGCCTCACACCACCAGTTCATCAAGTAAAGGGAGTTGAAAACGGCCTCAGCCTTGAGCTCCTCCTAAGCCACACCACTGACGCCTTTCACCCCGCCCACCAGGGCTTTATTATAGATTAAGTAGCTATGCGATTAAGCCCTGTGGGCAGGGCAAAACGCATCAGTAGTGTGGCTTAGGAGGAGCTCAAGGCTGAGGCTGTTTGAGCTGGCAGTGTGCAGTGTCCTTCTGCTCTTAATTGCTTCATTGCTTTTGTGTTGTTCCCCCCGAGTATCCTGCCTCCAGGGCCCTCGTCTCTACCCTGATCCGGATCACCAGGGCCTGTCAGGCAAGGCCGCGGCTGCGGCATAGCAGCGCGAGGATGACCGGGACGTGTCCACGGGATCGCCAGCAGCGTCTGTTTGCCTCCTCTCCTCCCCTGCGATGTACAGGGGGTTCTCCACTGTCACCCTAACCTGGATGGGTGATCGGTGGCAAGATTGCAGCCCTGGATCCGGATTTCTGGACAGAGAATGAGCGGAGCTCTCAGTAAACGCTGCCGCTCACAGCGCCATCTTGGCCACGCCCCATGCTTCATTGCTTTTAGGATTAAGCATCTGACAGCCTGCACCCATGCAATACCATGAGGGATCTACTGTTGAGGGAGCGGTCTATTGTTGCTGGCTGCTGGAGGATCTATTGTCATGGAGGTCTTATGTTGCTGAAGGGAGGGGTCAATTGTCGCTAGGAGGGTCAATTATTGCTGGGAGGGTCAGCAATGTACTCTTGAGTGAGAGATCTATTGTTGCTGGCTTCTAGAGGGTTTGTTGATGCTGGCTGCTGGGGGATCTATTGTCATTGATAGGGGTCTTCTGTTGCTGGGGGGGGTTTATGTTGCTGGGAGGGTCAATTGTTTCTGGGAAGAATCTACTGTTGAGGGAGAGGTCTATTGTTGCTGGCTGCTGGAGGGTCTATTGATGTTGGCTGCTGGGGGATCTGTTGTCGTTGATGGGGGGGGTCTTATGTTGCTGGAGGCAGTAAATTGTTGCTAGGAGGGATCTACTGTTGCTGCTGCTGTTGGATCTATTGTAGCTGGTGGGGATCTATTTCTGCGTAGGGGTCTATTGTCGCTGGGTTGGTCTATTGTTGCTGGTGGGGCTCTTATATTGCTGGGGGGGGCAATTGTTTCTGAGGAAGAGGTCTATTGATGCTGGCTGCTGGGAGATCTGTTGTTGCTGCTAGGGGTCTATTGTTGTTAGGGTGAAAAAGACACAAGTCCATCAAGTCCAACCTATGTGTGTGATTATGTGTCAGTATTACATTGTATATCCCTGTATGTTTCGGTCGTTCAGGTCCTTATCTAATAGTTTCTTGAAGCTATCGATGCTCCCCGCTGAGACCACCGCCTGTGGAAGGGAATTCCACATCCTTGCCGCTCTTAAAGTAAAGAACCCTCTACAGTTTAAGGTTAAACCTCTTTTCTTCTAATTTTAATGAGTGGCCACGAGTCTTGTTAAACTTCCTTCCGCAAAAAAGTTTTCTCCCTATTGTGGGGTCACCAGTCCGGTATTTATATATTGTGGGGTCACCAGTCCGGTATTTATATAATGAAATCATATCCCCTCTCAAGCGTCTCTTCTCCAGAGAGAATAAGTTCAGAGCTCACAACCTTTCCTCATAACTAATATCCTCCAGACCCTTTATTAGCTTTGTTGCCCTTCTTTGTACTCGCTCCATTTCCAGTACATCCTTCCTGAGGACTGGTGCCCAGAACTGGACAGCATACTCCAGGTGCGGCCAGACCAGAGTCTTGTAGAGCGGGAGAATTATCGTTTTATCTCTGGAGTTGATCCCCTTTTTAATGCCAATATTCTGTTTGCTTTGTTAGCAGCAGCTTGGCATTGCATGTCATTGCTGAGCCTATCATCTACTAGGACCTCCAGGTCCTTTTCCATCCTAGATTCCCCCAGAGGTTCTCCCCCAGTGTATAGATTGCATTCAGATTTTTGCCACCCAAATGCATTATTTTACATTTTTCTACATTGAACCTCATTTGCCATGTAGTTGCCCCTCCCCCATTCATTTGTTCAGATCTTCTTGCAAGGTTTCCACATCCTGCGGAGAAGTTATTGCCCTGCTTAGCTTAGTATCGTCTGCAAATACAGAGATTGAACTGTTTATCCCATCCTCCAGATCGTTTATAAACAAATTAAATAGGATTGGTCCCAGCACAGAACCCTGGGGAACCCCACTACCCACCCCTGACTATTCTGAGTACTCCCCATTTATCACCACCCTCTGAACTCGCCCTTGTAGCCAGTTTTCAATCCATGTACTCACCCTATGGTCCATGCCAACGCACCTTATTTTGTACAGTAAACGTTTATGGGGAACTGTGTCAAATGCTTTTGTAAAATCCAGATACACCACGTCTACGGGCCTTCCTTTATCTAGATGGCAACTCACCTCCTCATAGAAGGTTAATAGATTGGTTTGGCAAGAACGATTCTTCATGAATCCATGCTGATTACTGCTAATGATACCGTTCTCATTACTAAAATCTAGGGATGAGCCGAACACCCCCCTGTTCGGTTCGCACCAGTACATGCGAACAGGCAAAAAATTTGTTCGAACACACGAACACCTTTAAAGTCTATGGGACACGAACATGAATAATCAAAAGTGCTAATTTTAAAGGCTTATATGCAAGTTATTGTCATAAAAATTGTTTGGGGACCCGGGTCCTGCCCCAGGGGACATGGATCAATGCAATAAAAACTTTTAAAAACGGCCGTTTTTTCGGGAGCAGTGATTTTAATAATGCTTAAAGTGAAACAATAAAAGTGAAATATTCCTTTAAATTTCGTACCTGGGGGGTGTCTATAGTATGCCTGTAAAGGGGCGCATTTTTCCTGTGTTTAGAACAGTCCCTGCACAAAATTACATTTCTAAAAGAAAAAAAGTCATTTAAAACTGTCCGGTCCCGGCAATATAGATGAAAATCATTGAGAAAAACGGCATGCCCCCCCCCCAGCCTATTACCAGGCTCTTTGGTTCTGGTATGGATTTTAAGGGGAACCCCACACCAAAATTAAAAAAAGGAAAGGTGTGGGGCCCCCAGGCCCTGTATACTCTGAACAGCTTTATACAGGCGGTGCAAACAAGACAGGGACTGTAGGTTTGTTGTTAAGTAGAATCTGTTTGTAATTTTGAACGGGTACATTTTTAACGTGTTTAGCTCCAGCCAAAAATTCTATTTTTAAGCTTTTTGAAAAACATAGGGAAGGGTTATCACCCCTGTAACATTTGTTTTGCTGTCTGTGCTCCTCTTCAGAAGATTTCACCTCACTTTCTGTCCCAATGACAATTGGATTTTGAAATTTTGGGGTTTTTAGGGAAACAAGGATTGGTGATAAAGCATCAGTGGAGACACCTTTTTCCCATATTAACTCTTACAGGAGAGAATGTCCCTTCCTAGGGGTAGATTTCCTCTCACTTCCTGTTGTCTCCTTCCATTTGTAAGTAGGAGTCGTTTGTAAGTCGGATGTTTGAAAATAGGGGGACTGCCTGTATATACTATACGGCCTGCCCTATCCACTCTGCGGAAAAATTGGGCCTTAGGTGTTGGTGGTACCAGAACACTGTAAGCCCTCACAGTTACTCTTGGTGAGCGCTGGAACGGGCCCTCCTGTGAAATATTATATCAAGAATTGTAATTACATGCCCCTGTTAAACAGGGGCAGAAAAATTGGGCCTTAGACGGTGGTGGTGGTGGCACAACACTGTAAAGCCTCACAGATACTCTTGTTGAGCGCAGGAACGAGCCCTGCTGTTAAATATTTGATCAAAAATTGTAATTACGCGCCCCTGTTAAACAGGGGCAGAAAAATTGGGCCTTAGGCAGTGGTGATTGTGCCCTGAACCAAAAATATTCTTAGAAGCTATCATCATGAAGATTGAGGAGGAATAGGATAGTTTTTCAGCATAATAGGATAGTCACTCAGCATACGCAGTCTTCAAGGGATCCAACATCTATAGAAAAATCAGTCGGTTACATCAGCATCAGGTGCTTGGTAGCTGGTGATCCAAGACTGATTAATTTTTATGAATGTGAGCCGATCAACAGAGTCTGTGGACAGGCGCACTCTGTGATCGGTTACAAAGCCTCCAGCAGCACTGAATGTACGTTCAGAAAGAACGCTGGATGCAGGACAGACCATTAACTCAATTGCATATTGAGCAAGCTCTGGCCAGTGGTCCATCCTCAAGACCCAGTAACCCAGTGGATGTTCTGTTGGAAAGGTCTCCAAGTCTGATCTTGCCCCTAGATATTCCTGCACCATGTAATTCAGACGCTGGCGATGGTTGCTGGAACCAATCAGACCTTGGCTCCGAGGACTGAAGAATTGTCTGAAGGCATCGGTCAGCCGGCCACCTTCTCCACCGCTCTTTCTGTTACTGAACGAAGCCTCGGCAACACGTTGTCCAGCACCAGGAAGTTGTAACCTCCCAGGCTCTGGAAACGCATTGTGCAAACCTTTCTGCAAGGCCTCCCGAATAGGGATGGGCCGAACACCCCCCTGTTCAGTTCGCATCCAGAACATGCGAACAGGCAAATAATTAGTTTGAACACATGAACACCCTTAAAGTCTATGGGACACAAACATGAAAAATCAAAAGTTCTAATTTTAAAGGTTATTATGCAAGTTATCGTCATAAAAAGTGTTTGGGGTCCTGCCCCAGGGGACATGTATCAATGCAAAAAAAAGTTTTTAAAACGGACGTTTTTTCAGGACCAGTGATTTTAATAATGCTTAAAGTGAAACAATAAAAGTGAAATATTCCTTTAAATTTCGTAGCTGGGGGGTGTCTATAGTATGCCTGTAAAGTAGCGCATGTTTCCCGTGTTTATAACAGTCCAAGAGCAAAATGACATTTCTATATGAAAAAAAAAGTCATTTAAAAGTGCTAGCGCTAGTGCCGGCTATTAATGAATTGTCGGTCCCGACAATACACATAAAAGTCATTGAAAGTCATTGAAAAATTTTTAAAAATGCGTGGGGTTCCCCTAAAATTCCATTACCAGACCCTTATCCGAGCACGCAACCTGGCAGGCCACAGGGAAAGAGAGGGGGATGAGAGAGCGCCCCCCCTCCTGAACCGTACCAGGCCACATGCCCTCAACATGGGGAGGATGTCCCCATCAACATGGGCCTCATCCCCACAACCCTTGCCCGGTGGTTGTGGGGGTCTGCGGGCAGGTGCCTTATCGGAATCTGGAAGCCCCCTTTAACAAAGGCAACACCCAGATACCTGGCCCACTCCCTATGTGAATTGGTAAGGGGTACATTGTACCCTACCATTTCACAAAAAGAAAAACCATAGGAAACTTTTTTTGCAATGATACAAGTCCCCTGGGGCAGGACCCGGAACCCCAAACACTTTTTATGACAATAACTTGCATATTACCTTTAAAATTAGCACTTTAGATTTCTCCCATAGACTTTTAAAGGGTGTTCCGCGGCTTTGCGAATTTGCTGCGAACACCCCAAATTGTTCGCTGTTCGGCGAACGTGCGAACAGCCAATGTTTGAGTTAAACTCATGTTCGACTTGAACAGATAGCCCATCCCTACTCCCGAAGATGTTTCATCCTCTGCTCCATCTGCGAAGGCTGGATAAGTTCTGCAACCTTACCTTTGTAATGTGGATCAAGAAGGGTTGCTGGCCAGTAATGATCCCTCCCCTTGAAACCACGAATCCTAGGGTCCTTGTGCAGGATCAGGGAGGCCATGCAGCGTAAGTTTGCAGAGGCATTCGATCCGGAGTCCTCTGGGTCACTAAGAACGACATGAACCTCAACCACCTCCTCCCAGCCACGTACAATTCCATGGGTTTCTGGGGACTGAAAACGATCCATTGAAGACTGCTGCTGAGTGTTATCCTCTACCTCCATGCTGACATAATCCTCCTCCTCCTCTTCTTCTTCCTGTGTGATCGGCAGACCTGCAGGAATAATATCTGGATAAAGGGGGCCTTGAGAGGTAAGGAAGTCCTCCTCTTCCTCCCTCTGTTCTGCCTAAAGTGCCCTGTCCATTATTCCACGCAGTGTATGCGCCAACAGGAAAACAAGAGGGACAGTATCACTAATGCATGCACTGTCACTGCTCACCATCCTCGTGGCCTCGTCAAATGGTGACAGGACATGCATCCTTGATCAGTAGCCACTGGCGTGGCAAAAAAAAGGCAAGCTCCCCTGACCCTGTCCTGGTGCCATACTCACACAGGTACTCATTGATGGCCCTCTGCTGCGTGTGCAGCCGCTGCAGCATTGCCAACGTTGAGTTCCACCTGGTGGGCATATCACAAATGTTCTTGGGCAGGTTGCATTCCCTTTGAAGGTCAGCCAGCCGAGCACTGGCATTAAAAGACCGGCGGAAATGACCACAGACTTTCCTAGCCTGCCTCAGGAAATCCTGTAAGCCCAGGTACCTGCTCAAGAACCGCTGCACCACCAAATTCAGGACGTGAGCCAAACAGGGAACATGGGTCAAGTGTCCCTGTCCTGGCTGAAGCTGGTGTGGCATCAACCACCTCTGAGCCTGTCCCTGCAGAGCTGACACAATCTCTGCCCCAATGTGGCTCCTGTCCCCTAAGCAGACCAACTCAAGCACCGCATGGCATCTTTTTGCCTGAGTGCTTGCGTAGCCCCTTGAACGCCTACGGAGCACCGCTGGTTCAGAGGAGAAATCTGCAGAGGAAGAGGCCATAGAGGAGGAAGAATAGGAGGGGGTTGAGTAGAGAGCTGTGGCAGAATCACCACTAGCATTTTGGAGGCATGGTGGCGGAACAAGCTTCAACAATACTGAACCCTGTCCTGCATCTTTCCCAGCTGCCAGCAGAGTTACCCAGTGTGCCGTGAAAGATAGGAAACGTCACTGTCCATGCCTGCTGGACCATGAGTCAGGGGTAATGTGCACCTTACTGATGACCGCCCTGTCCATCGAGGCCAAGATATTGCCTTCCACAAGCTGGTAGAGAGCCCGAATGGCCTTCCGTGAAAAGAGATGGCGTTTGGGAACCTGCCACTGAGGTACCGCACATTCCACAAATTCACGAAAGGGGGTAGAGTCTACCAGCTGAAAAGGCAGCAGTTGCAGTGCTAGCAATTTATCCAAGCTAGCATTCAGACGCTGAGCATGTGAATGGCTGGCACAGAATTTCTTTTGACGGTTTAGCAACTGGGGTAGGGAAATTTGCCTGCTAAAATCGGATGTTGGTGTACTGTTAGCAGATTGGCCGCAAGTACTTGGGACACCTATTTCTACACCTTCAATCCTCTCAGTGTAGGTTTCTGAGAGGACTGGAGGTATAGTGGGGTTGGAGATCCCAGCTGATGAGGAGCAAGGAGAGGTCCGCCTTGTTCTTTGGTGTGGGTCTTTTAAGTACTGTTGCCAACGAACTGCATGGGAGGTTGTCATATGTCTGGTCAAGCATGTGGTGCCCAAGCGGCTGCTGTTTTGGCCACGCTTGATAGCTTCAGACATATATTCCAAACAGCAAGGGTGCGATCTGCTGCACACGTCTCAAAAAAGGCCCACACCAAAGAACTTTTCATAATATGCGGGGAGTCAGCAGCGCCCTGCACCTGCTTAGCTCTGCGGTGTGATACAATAACATGGCTGCCCTTAAGCTGCCCCCTGGAGGGCATCCTGCCTCGTTGGAGATGTGCCTCCTCCTCCTCCTCTCTTCTATCTGGCACCCAAGTAGAGTCAGTGGGCTCATCATACCCTCCCTCCTCATCACTGGAGCAAACCTGGCAGTATGCTGCAGCTGGGGGAACATGACTGCCAGTATAACACTGCCAGCCAAATACTTTGAAGCCAATTAGAGCCTCAGATGCCATACATGTAGATTAGGGGCCGGGGACATGGATTAGGGGGGCGGTTCTAAAGGACGGGCTGCCACTGCTCTCTCTCCTCCTCACGGGGAGCCAAGGAGAGGGAGAAATTTTTGTTCTGGTGGATGCAGAGGCATTGACAGCCTTATTCACAGGCGGCGAGCCGGAGTGCTGTGGACCCGGGGTTGCATATCATTAAGGGCCAGTTCACACCATAGAAACGCAGTCCGGATACATACCAGGTGCTTTTCTGCATGCGTGTTTTTGATGCGTTTTTGGTGCGTTTTTGATGCGGTCCAGTGGTTTTTTCACCCTCATTTTTCTTAACCTTAAATAAGGATAAGTGTGTTGCAGTGCGTTTTTGGTGCATTTAGGTGCATTTCGGTGTGTTTTTGATGCATTTTTCAGCGCTCCAGCATAATCCAGTGCAGTAAAAAAGGAAGCATGTTCTACTTATTTTTCTGGAATATACTGGAACTGCAAGCACTGGTGTGAACGATGCCATTGAAAACCATATACCCTACTTTCCATGCGTTTTTGATGCAGAAAAAAAACTCACTGGACCGCATGTGGTGTGAACTGGCCCTTAATGTATTTATTTTTTTAATACAAGCAGTGTAAGTACCTGAATGTGACCTGGTATCAGCCTCTCGCAGTCTCTGTACAGCAGATTTCTGGAGAGGGAGAAGCAGCAGAAGAGCCAATCAGCTCTGAGAAGAAGCATGCCGATAGGAGGAGAAGGCAGAGTGCCTGAAAGGCAACTTTTTATTTTGCTGCTTCTCCCTTCACTGTCCCGTCACAGGATGGGGGTGGGTCCATGACAGCTGGCCATCATTCAACCCAGAAGTCTCAGGACATCTCCCGCAGGAAACAAGTACTGCCCCAGACTGAAGGCGAGAATTGTAGTAAAAGCCGAGGTTTTCTGAGATTTTTTGATGGGCTATTAATTTGTAAATTAGTTTTGACTGCTTTAGTTCTTCTTTAAAAATACTTTATTGATGACTTATTTCTCATTTCAAGAGAGGTAATCTTTTTACATTTTTAAATATCTTTTTTTGTGTTTCTACATTATATTATATGATATTATTTTATATTCAATTATATTATATTTTATTACAGTATTATGGCATATTATTTTATATTCAATTATATTAAATGTATTATATTATTTTATAATATATTATATTGTATTATAATATATATCATATTATATATTATATTTTATTTTTGGTTATATGATATTTCATATCATATCATGTCATATTATTTTATTTATATTATATTATTACAATATATTATATTGTATCATATTATATATTTTATTTTATTTTACTATATATTATATCATACTGCATTTTATTATATATTATATTATATATCATATCATGTCATATTATTTTATTTTTTATTATATTAAATTATAATATATTATCTTATAACATATTATATGTATTATGTTCTATCATATTATATATTATTCTATATTTTATTATATATTATATTTCATATAATATCATGTCATATTATTTTATTTATATTATTTTACAATATATTAGATTATACTGTATTTTAATTTATATATTATATTATATTTCATATCATATCATGTCATATTTTTTTATTTATATTATATTATTTTACAATATATTATATTATATTATAGATCATATTATATTATATTTTATTATATATTGTTATATATTATATTATACTGTATTTTATTATATATTATATTTCATATCATATCATGTCATATGTTTTTATTTATATTATATTATTTTACAATATATTATTTTGTACTATATTATATATCATATTATATATTTTATTATATATTAATTATACTGTAATTTGTTATTTATTATATTATATTTCATATCATGTCATAATATTTTATTTTCTTTTATATTAAATTATATTATATTATAAATTTTATAACATATTATATTGTGTTATGTTCTATATCATTACCCTTAGATTGTAAGCTCCTTGAGGGTAGGGACCGATGTGAATGTACAATGTACAGGGCTTTTTTTCTCAAACAATAGGTGCTGAAACTTAACCACGACCCCACAAAACCCCTCCCCCTACACACACACCCTCTAAATCACATCAAATAGTGGGTGTGGTCAGTCAAATTTCACAAACAGTAGGAGGGTCTTAAAGGGGCATTAAATATCAGGATTGCATTACATACAGAGTGCAGAGCTGTCACTTGTAAACGCAGAAACCTGACTTCTGTGTTTACAAGTGATTGTGGTGATCAGGCACCAAAGGGTCTGAGCCAGAGGTGGTGGAACTGAGTTCCCCCTGAAAAAAAGCCCTGACAATGTATATGTAAAGCGCTGCGTGAATTGACGGCGCTATATAAGTACTTTAAATAATAATAATAATATCATATTATATATTATTCTAAATTTTATAATATATTATATTTCACATCATATAATATAATATTATTTTATTTATATTATCTTATTTTACAATATATTATATTATATTATAGATCATATTATATTATATTTTATTATATATTGTTATATATTATATTATATTGTATTTTATTATATATTATATTATATTTCATATCATGTCATGACATATTATTTTATCTGTATTATATTATTTTACGATATATTATATTGTATTATATTATATATCATATTATATTATATTTTACTATATATTATATTATACCGTATTTTATTATATTTCATATCAGATCATGCCATATTATTTGTTTTCTATTATATTAAATTATATTATATTATTGTATTATATTATATATCGTATTATATATTATATTATATTTATATACCGTATATATATGCTGTATATGTATATGTGTGTATGTATATTCGTAAATGCATAATTTGAAATTTAACTGGATTCTATCTACATCTCAGCAGTCTATTTTACCCCATAAAAAAATAAACGTCCATCTCATTTTGCCATTTTCTCTGGCAGTAAAACAAACAGTTTCACAAAATAAATAGACCTTTTTTTTTTTTTTTTTTTTAAATCTTTAATAGAAATACTTTGTGTGCTACTAGGGGGACCTGCAAATGGGTGCCAGGGCCAGGAATGCGGGTCTGTGACACAGTAAAGTTTATCCCCCGCGGGCTGTTTGACCGCACCGACTGCGATAACGTTACTACCTCCTGGATTGTTATTGCTGTGGCGGTCTTAAGCAAACTCCAGCTTAATGTTACCGCATTAAAACCAGCGAGGCTGCGAGACCTACAAGAGCAATCACTGGAGACTTTCGGTGTCATTAATTCTTATTACTCCGGGCCATATGGCTTTTTTAGAGTGAATTAGCCAAGTCTGGGCATTTGCTCTCATATTTTTAAAGTGGTGTTTAATTAAGGAACGCCGAAATGAGCGGAAAGGTCTCCTCCAGCTTGGAGTGCCAGAGCGGGATGTATGACCTGTTGGCGATTTGTCCCCCCGAGAGGGCTGAGTCTACGCAGATTATCTCCTGATACTAGAATTCATCCATGGATGTGGCTTCTCTGGTTTAAGGCTGAACTCCGGGCTGAACCGGTATTGTCAATCGGCTAAATATTCTGTATTCTCAGGCCGGCGGCAGGAAAAGGCGAGTATGTATTGGAATTAGAAAATGATTGCGTGTTCATAATTCCGAGCAAAGGCTCACTACAAGACTGGTATCGGAACACATTCGCAAGCGAATTCGTGTGCGCACAAGCCAGGACACCTGCATGCATCATTTAAGCTGAACTACGACATGAACAGAATGCTGAGTGGTCTTCAGCCAGTTCCTGCTGTAGCTACGCCCTGGCTTTACCTTCCCGTGCATGACTCGACTTGCTTCTGTCCTGCCTCTGGATTCCTGCCTGCCTGTTGTGACCTCGGGCTTGTACTCTGGCTCTGCGCCTGTCCTACGTTCCTGATCCTCGTTGCCCGGCTGTGTACAAGCCCCGGCCTGTATCCTGACTCTGCCTCGGCCTATTGTTCTTGCACTTCGTTGCCCGGCTGTGTACCGATCCCGACCTGTATCCTGACTCTGCCTCTTGTTTCTGCACCTCTTTGCCCGGCTGTGTACCGACCCCAACCTGTATCCTGACTTTGCCTCTGCCTATTGTTCTTGCACCTCGTTGCCCGGGTGTGTACCAACCCCAGCCTGTATCCTGACTCTGCCTCTGCCTATTGTTCTTGCACCTCCTTGCCCAGCTGTGTACCAACCCCAGCCTGTATCCTGACTCTGCCTCGGCCTATTGTTCCTGCACCTCTTTGCCCAGCTGTGTATAGATCCCGGCCTGTATCCTGACTCTGCCTTGGCCTCTTGCTCTTACACCTCATTGCCGGCTGTGTAACGACCCCGGCCTGTATCCTGACTCTGCCTCTGCCTATTGTTCCTGCACCTCGTTGCCCGGCTGTGTATAGATCCCGGCCTGTATCCTGACTTTGCCTCTGCTTATTGTTCCTGCACCTCGTTGCCCGGCTGTGTATAGATCCAGGCCTGTATCCTGACTCTGCCTCCGCCTATTGTTCTTGCACCTCATTGCCCGGCTGTTTACCGACCTCGGCCTGTATCCTGACTTTGCCTCTGCCTATTGTTCTTGCACCTCTTTGCCTAGCTGTGTACCAACCCCAGCCTGTACCCTGACTCAGCCTATTGTTCCTGCACCTTGTTGCCCAGCTGTCTACCGACTCCGGCCTGTATCCCGACTCTGCCTCTGCCTATTGTTCCTGCACCTCATTGCCCAGCTGTGTATAGATCCAGGCCTGTATCCTGACTCTGCCTCCGCCTATTGTCCCTGCACCTCATTGCCCAGCTGTGTATAGATCCAGGCCTGTATCCTGACTCTGCCTCCGCCTATTGTTCTTGCACCTCCTTGCCCAGCTGTGTACCAACCCCGGCCTGTATCCTGACTCTGCCTCGGCCTATTGTTCCTGCACCTCTTTGCCCAGCTGTGTATAGATCCCGGCCTGTATCCTGACTATGCCTTGGCCTCTTGCTCTTACACCTCATTGCCCGGCTGTGTAACGACCCCGGCCTGTATCCTGACTCTGCCTCTGCCTACTGTTCCTGCACCTCGTTGCCCGGCTGTGTATAGATCCAGGCCTGTATCCTGACTCTGCCTCCGCCTATTGTTCCTGCACCTCATTGCCCAGCTGTGTATAGATCCCGGCCTGTATCCTGACTATGCCTTGGCCTCTTGCTCTTACACCTCATTGCCCGGCTGTGTAACGACCCCGGCCTGTATCCTGACTCTGCCTCTGCCTATTGTTCCTGCACCTCGTTGCCCGGCTGTGTATAGATCCAGGCCTGTATCCTGACTCTGCCTCTGCCTATTGTTCTTGCACCTCATTGCCCGGCTGTTTACCGACCCCGGCCTGTATCCTGACTTTGCCTCTGCCTATTGTTCTTGCACCTCTTTGCCTAGCTGTGTACCAACCCAAGCCTGTACCCTGACTCAGCCTATTGTTCCTGCACCTTGTTGCCCAGTTGTCTACCGACTCCAGCCTGTATCCCGACTCTGCCTCTGCCTATTGTTCCTGCACCTCATTGCCCAGCTGTGTATAGATCCAGGCCTGTATCCTGACTCTGCCTCCGCCTATTGTTCCTGCACCTCATTGCCCAGCTGTGTACCGACCCCGACTTGTATCCTGACTCTGCCTCAGCCTCTTGTTCTTGCACCTCCTTGCCCAGCTGTGTACCGACCCCGTCCTGTATCCTGACTCTGCCTCTGCCTATTGTTCTTGCACCTCATTGCCCAGCTGTGTACCGACCCCGGCCTGTACCCTGACTCTACCGCTGCCTGATGTTCCTGCACCTCAATGCTCAGCTGTGTACCCCCCCCCAGCCTGTATTCTGACTCTGCCTGATGTCTCTGTACCTCGTTGCCTGGCTATGTATCGATCCCAGGCTGTATCCTGACTTCCTCTGCCTATTGTTCCTCTACCTCGCTGCCGGATGTTCATGACCTTCTGGCTTTCGTCCTGACCACTCTTCTGTCTGGTGATCAAGTGTCACCGTGTTCCGGTTCCCAAGTTAGATTTTCGCAGGTTATCGAAATGTGAACAAAGTCATTGCTTGAGCTCAATTGGCCTGTATTCGGCAGCTCACCACAAAGACAGGGACCTCCCAGGAGAGGAAATGCACCTATGTTGAGAATCCAAGTGTAATAAATGAAAAATCGTTAGTCCAAAGTCTTAAAAGTTCAGCTGGTTCCAACAAGAAAAGCAAAGGACATCCACCGCATTCCAGGGGCCACACAATCCCCCTTCATCAGGGTTTTGTTAATTGGCAGACTGTTAAATGGCCACTCCTACTGAGGGCCCTCCTTATGTCAATGCATTGCATGACTAGGGATGAGCTTCTTTAGTTGGCGAGGAGCTTAAGGCTTTGACTGGACAACTTGACCTAGAAAGCCAAAATCCTTGCGTAGCCCTTCTTTTCGGGTAAAGCAGAATGACCTCCTAAGTAGTATACTCCTTGCCACGTCTACTGTGAATGAACCCAAGCACCTACTGTTGTCTATAACATCCTCTGCCTTTTTTTGAGTTCATTTAGGAGGTCATTCTGCAATACCCAAAGAGAAAGGCTACACAAGGATAATGGCTTTCTAAGTTGAGTTGTCCAGTCAAGGCCTTGAGTTCCTCTCTAACCAAAGAAGGTCATCCCATGCAATGCATTGATGTAAGGAGGGACCTCAGTAGAACTGGTCATTTAACATTCTGCCATTTCATCCAGCCCTGATGAAAGGGGATTGTATGGCCTCTCTGAAATGTGTAAACCGTCTTTTGCACTGTTTGTTGTAACCAGCCAAATAATAAAGACTTTGGATTCCTAAAGATTTTTCATTCCTAAGGTAGTTCCTGTTCGGCCCAACAATTTTCTGTGGGGATCCTTCAATTTTCAGATTGGCCAGGGTCACCCATGTCTCTCATTTTGGCCAATTCATTAAGAAATTTAAAAATATATATTTAAAATAAGTTCGAAATTGGCCAGGGACACCCATGGCTCAGATTTTGCCCATGGAACCCTGGTTGGGAATAGTTGATCAGAAAGATTATTGGTGCCATTTTGCTGTTTCTGCCAAGTGGTGTAGGTCCCAAAACTATGCAGGCACCATCACATGGGACGTCAATTAGCCAAAATTCAAGGAACCCCTAGCAACCTCTGGAGAAACTCTAGGGTTCGACAGAACCCTGGTTGTGAATGGCTGATCAGAAAGATTAATTATTGGTGCCATTTTGCGGTTTCTGCCAAGTGGTGTAGGTCCCAGAACTATGCAGGCACCATTGGATGGGAGTTCAATTAGCCCACTTCAAGGAACCCCTAGCAACCTGTGGAGGAACCCTTGCATTCCATGGAACGCTGATTAAAAAATGGTTGATCATAAAGATTATTACATAATTACATATTTAATCTGGTTGAAAAAAGTCCCTTCAGTTCAACCAACAAATATTGGTGCCATTCTACTGTTTCTGCCAAGTGATGTTGGTCCCAGAACTATGCAGGCACCATCAGATGGGAGGTCAATTAGCCCAGTTCAAGGAATCTCTGGAAACCTGTGAAGGAACCCTAGGGTATCACAGAAACCTGGTTGAGAATGGCCGTTTCAGGTTGAATGATGTTAGGAGCCATTTAGCCAGAGGACACCTTGTGCCGTAGAAGAGGTCCTGTGGGGGACGATGCCAGAAAGAAGGTCAGTATCGTGGCCGAAGCTGCATTTTTCATTTTAAACACTGTCTGGGGCTCTTTTTTTGTCCAGAGTTGTACTTTTAGTGATAAGGATCATTAAAGCCTGTTCCAGGAATCTTCCTTTATTTTGTATTTATAACATTTATGCTAGCAACACCTCATACGAACAGAAGATTCTTAGTCATGGTACCATTTGGCCTGGCAAGGTTTTTCCAACAGCTGTGTGTTTGTGATCTCTGGCATAGCCATCTACGAAGTGGAGAAAAATCACAAATTCTCTCCGGGCTCTTTAAAGTCACCTACAATCAGAGCTGTGCATGATGTCATTCCTTACATCATGTACTGGATATGTATAGAATCATACGAAGGCGGCGGTAATGCCTTTCCATCTAAGCCCATATTGTTGGCCAAGTGATTTGTATACCGCAGATAGCTGTATGTAACAAAGTGTTCTCCACTCAAGGTAATAACCTTCAAAGGCCCCGAAATTTGTTTTATTTAAAAACCTCATCGCCAACACGAGATTGCATGTATGGTTCATTGAAGGCATTCCCATAAGTCTTAAGTAACGTCGAGCTGTGCCATAAATCACAGAAACCGTATAGGGTACTGTTTGTTGATTTAGGTATGAAATATGCTTTTTTAATGTCGTCTTTTTGCCTACCTGTAGGTTCTCAAGGAGTTTTTTTTCTTAAGAAACAGCTATTTTTTTCCCTCCTAAGAAAATCATGGGCTTGACTATAATTTCCAAAAATTTGGATTCCTCTTTTTTTTTTTTTTTTATGTCCTAAAGATCTACCATCACTTATAGTAGGGAGAACAAAAGTTGTCCCATGTTTCAAGTTCAATGCAAAGATTTACAGCCAAAGGGGTCAACCCATACCCCAAGGTTTTTAGCTCATGACGACTGTGAGAATATATTTCTCCTACTTGCTCCATAAATCAAGGAGGTCTCCCAGCTCCGTCCAATCCTTATTATCGTCTAGAGGCATTGATGCATGGCCGTCTATTTTCAGCAAAGAAAAAAAAGGGGAGTCTGCGATCACTCCCTGCTCTGTGAACACAATTGTAACCCTTTGAAGTTTTTGGCTAAAAAACATAACGATGAGCAGATTCATGCAGCAAGTGGAATCATTTGGTCATCTCCTAAAGCCATCCAAAAAACTCTACCAAGTCCGAAAGTCCACTCGATTCACCTCAAAGAAGACATAAACCCAACCACTGAAATCTCATAAGCTTTTACATTTTATTGTCATTACAAGAGACATTTTCAGTCTTTTTTTAAATCTTTAGCTTCCCTTACAATAATCCCTGGTGATCCTGCATTGAAGGACCTTGTTCAGGCACTTCCTGTTATAGGGTGACAACACTTTGTCCCTATCACCCAACTGGGCTCTTGCATTTTCACCCTGTAATTAGGGGTGAGCTTGGGTTCAGTCCAAGCCTGGAGAAAAGCTGTCGGCAATGGGCCAGTCAGCTGCTGGTGGTGACCTCATGGGGTGCTCATGACATCATTGACCTAATATGGCCACATGGCCATATTAGGCTACTGAAGTTGACCTCACTAGCCATGTGGTCATTTTAGGTCAATGATGTCACAAGCATCTCCTTTGTGTATGTACAGCTGCAGGGAATCTCCCTCCAGCAGCTGATTGGCCCAGTACTGATAGGGTCCCTCTGGGTTGGGACTGAACCCAAGCATGCCCCTGTTTTCCAATGGAGACTGCATGTGGCCATTCCAACACAGATTTGAACAGGCATGGTCCAGCCTTGTCACCATCAGGAAACCTGCCCTGAGAGAAGCCATACAGCAAGGATACCTGCAGTGGAGGAAGCGATACACTCGCTGGAGTGTATGTAGACAGAAAATGTCTGTAAAGTGATTACAGGAGATCAGCAGCATTGAAATTTAACAAAGGATAAAAAAAAAAACGTAAAAACTTGTGGTAAATCAGTCAAACTGAATCTGACAGATTCAGGCAGTCCAGGCAGGAGCCAGCCACCCATATTGAGAAGCCAAGAGTCATCTCATATACTGCCATTGCAGCCTTTATGTAACAACATCTTCCATGCAACCTGAATAGCAAATATCGGGATCTGCTGCCCTATACTGTCTGTAAATATGAGTGGTTGTGCATCTTACTGTCTTCTGCAGCAGCTGAAAGACAGTTTCTCCCCCTCCATGCGACACGTTTCGGAACAGCTAATTGGTTCCTTCCTCAAGGTCATTGCTTGAAGAAGGAACCAATTAGCTGTTCCGAAATGTGTCGCATGTTGATGACATCACTTCTGGTTTGCTGTCCACGCTGGTTGCTTGTCCCTTCCCGCTGACGTCACTTCCTGGATTCGGCTTCTCAGATAGCCTAGCTGTCTTCCCAGTATCCAGGAGAGTTGTGGCCTCCATCTGTCGGCCACTTCAGAATATGCTACCATAGAATTCCACCTCCGGATATCTCTGAGACTCCTTGGGACTACCAGAACGCTGGACCACCTGCCATATTACTAATATGATGTGCTCCTACCCATCCACCCTTTTGTAAGTGTTTTTAACCCTTCTGGGAAATATAAAGTTTTACTTCTGCACTTGAATGCAACACAACATAACTAAACAAGAAGTCAATACAGTCTTGGGGATTACAAATACACATTTATCTTGGTTTTGGGTGTACCAGTCAGGCCATGGTCTCCAAAGTAGACTAGTACCTTGGTATCTTCCAGAAGAGGGTGCAAAGAGCAACTCATAAGTTTGTTTGTGTGTATGATAATTCATTAGTAGAGGGGGGGTGTGTGTGTGGGGGGGAGGTTCCCTACTTTTTACACA
The DNA here is from genome assembly GCF_042186555.1 of Aquarana catesbeiana. NCBI lineage: Eukaryota > Metazoa > Chordata > Amphibia > Anura > Ranidae > Aquarana > Aquarana catesbeiana. The sequence goes on from NC_133336.1 coordinate 3,141,198, forward strand.
TAGTCAGCACACCTTCACACCATCAATTGAACAAGTGTACATAATAAAGTGGCCAGTGACTGTATATTTTCGGACAAGAAACAAGAAGAGGGGCGCCAGGAGCAAGATGGATGACCAAGTCACGGTTGTTCCACCTATCACCGTGACTTGGTCATCCATCTTGCTCCTCGACTTCTCAGCCTACAGATGTGCTCTTCTTTACCTTCTCCCATGTGAGTCGCTATTGTTTTACTATTAAAGTGTTTTAATTTCTACACCCAGAGGCGCCCCTCTCCTTGTTTCTCTCTCAGCTTGTTCGAATTTAGGCTTCTGATCTCCTTCGGTGGCAGCCCTAAGTATTTGGATCCATTACCTACTCCATATTATTTGGACTTTATAGGGTACTCCAGATGTACTAGTGCATTGCGCCTTTTACTTGTCCGTATATTTTTTGGACAAATCACAGATTTTCGAGCCAGAATATGGAGAATTGTCTGATCCCAGAATCATGTACACGGTCCGAAGTTCATGAACTATGTGGTTATCTGCAGACCAGACAAATCGACGTGCAAACAAATACAGGAGGATCTAAAAAGAAAAAAAAACGTGCAACCCTCCGAAAAGGAGGAGGAATTGTCTGAGTTGTGGTTGAGCATTGGTGGGCTCATCCCTACCTTTAGTTTCCTCTGTAGTCCTCGTAGATGACACGAGGATGAGAAGAGTATGAGGGCTTTGAAGTGCAGGAGTAGCTGGAAGAAAAACAATCAAGTATGCAGGACAGACGGAGTCGTAGCTGGGTGATTAGGAAAGGGGGGACCGTTGGGTCAGCTCCCTATAGGTACAAACAGATGTTAGTGCTGTTTCACAGCTGTTTAATATGATATCAATCCAAAGAATTTCTTCTGTTTTTATAAAAGCGAGAGGAGAAAAAAAAAAATATCTCAGACAGCAAATTTTTTGGTCATTCAAATACTCTTACTGAATGACATCTGTTTTCTGTACTGCTTGTTTAAGCAATCTTGGAAAGGCGTCTGCCAAGGGTAGTAACTCAAAACTGTTCACTGGCCATACGTGACGCTGTGCGCGGAGCGCGGCTAAAACGAGAGGAGGCCTAAAGGAGAACGCCATGGTGGCACTAAGCTAAGTAGGGGCTTCTTGCAAATAATCCCCCCCCCACATCATTGTAGGTAAATGTAGCATTTCATTGAACTATGGTGCCAATCGGTAAGATTATGTCTCTATCTGGGACCTGCACCACAAGGACTTCCCATGGACATCACTTTCAAGCAGACCTTCACGCTAAATGGCAATCTGTGCTGCTCTGACCCCTCTGTCATTGTTGGTCAATGTAGTATTTCATCAAACTATGGTGCCAATCGGTAAAATTTGGTTTTAGTTTTGGGTTGGCATCACAAGAACTTCTCACGGGCATCACCTTTAAGCAGACCTTCACCCTGAATGGCACTGCGTGCTGCTCTGACATTCCCCCTCCTCCCGTCATTGTTGGTGATTGTAGCATTTCATTGAACTAAGGTACCAATTGGTAAGATTCAGTCACAAGGACTTCTCATGAGCATCACCTCTTCAAGCCGACCTTCACCCTGAATGGCACTTTGTGCTGTCACCGCTCTCTAGTGATTGGATAGGCTGCATTCTCAGTGATGTCATCGCTCTCTAGTGATTGGATAGGCTGCATTCTCAGTGATGTCACCGCTCTCTAGTGATTGGATAGGCTGCATTCTCAGTGATGTCACCGTTCTCTAGTGATTGGATAGGCTGCATTCTCAGTGATGTCACCGTTCTCTAGTGATTGGATAGGCTGCATTCTCAGTGATGTCATCGCTCTCTAGTGATTGGATAGGCTGCATTCTCAGTGATGTCACCGTTCTCTAGTGATTGGATAGGCTGCATTCTCAGTGATGTCACCGCTCTCTAGTGATTGGATAGGCTGCATTCTCAGTGATGTCACCGCTCTCTAGTGATTGGATAGGCTGCATTCTCAGTGATGTCATCGCTCTCTAGTGATTGGATAGGCTGCATTCTCAGTGATGTCACCGCTCTCTAGTGATTGGATAGGCTGCATTCTCAGTGATGTCACCGTTCTCTAGTGATTGGATAGGCTGCATTCTCAGTGATGTCACCGCTCTCTAGTGAATGGATAGGCTGCATTCTCAGTGATGTCATCGCTCTCTAGTGAATGGATAGGCTCCATTCTCAGTGATGTCATCGCTCTCTAGTGATTGGATAGGCTGCATTCTCAGTGATGTCATCGCTCTCTAGTGATTGGATAGGCTGCATTCTCAGTGATGTCATCGCTCTCTAGTGAATGGATAGGCTCCATTCTCAGTGATGTCATCGCTCTCTAGTGATTGGATAGGCTGCATTCTCAGTGATGTCATCGCTCTCTAGTGATTGGATAGGCTGCATTCTCAGTGATGTCATCGCTCTCTAGTGATTGGATAGGCTGCATTCTCAGTGATGTCACCGCTCTCTAGTGATTGGATAGGCTGCATTCTCAGTGATGTCATCGCTCTCTAGTGATTGGATAGGCTGCATTCTCAGTGATGTCATCGCTCTCTAGTGATTGGATAGGCTGCATTCTCAGTGATGTCATCGCTCTCTAGTGATTGGATAGGCTGCATTCTCAGTGATGTCATCGCTCTCTAGTGAATGGATAGGCTCCATTCTCAGTGATGTCATCGCTCTCTAGTGATTGGATAGGCTGCATTCTCAGTGATGTCACCGCTCTCTAGTGATTGGATAGGCTACATTCTTACTGATGTCACCGCTCTCTAGTGAATGGATAGGCTGCATTCTCAGTGATGTCACCGCTCTCTAGTGATTGGATAGGCTGCATTCTCAGTGATGTCACCGCTCTCTAGTGAATGGATAGGCTGCATTCTCAGTGATTTCACTGGTCTCACCTGAAAAATTCTTTGGTCTGAGGGGAAATGGCATCCCCATGGTGGCTTCCCATCCTTCCTCAGATTGTCTCTCTAATTTGTGATTCTAGTTGAGGAAACAGGAATATAACCTTTTTTTTTTTTTTTTTTTTTTTTTTTTTTTACCAGATACATTTTTCCGATACGATTTATTTTATTTAGTCACGACAAGAGGAATGTCTTATCTTGACCTCTTCTACAACGTAAAACATCTGCTGAACCAAAGAGCCATCCTTCCAGCCAATGATTTCATCCCTTTCGAAGGGGTAGGTAACGTTTTCCTTGGCTTCCCAGGGATTGCATTACTTTCCGGACTGTTCCAACACGTGTAAGATTAGTGAAAGTCGTTTTAACAGCTCTGGTGATGGATCTGGGATCTTAATCCCTAATCCTTGATATCTCTCCATGATGTTGGGCCTCCTTTGTGTTCCTTAACTGACTTGCTGTCCTGGCTCCCCTCCACAGATGATAATCAGGACAAGCACAATACCTGGTCTTGAGTCTACATTTCCATCTCTCCGCGTTTCCTTCACAAAGAGTTCATTTCCGAGGGGGTCTTCGAAGGAGATTGATCGAGACCTTTGGGATTTGATTTAATCCTCTACTCTGTTTTTGTGTTTTTGACGGAATGAATATTTCCAGGCCCTAAGCTTCAGCCTCTAATAGAGGAAATGAATATTCATATGACATCTTAAGCACCGTGAACAGTGTATTCCTTATCTAAAGCCTCATTTATTACATTCTGATGACATCGGAACACCCGCGATCAAAGCCGAAATAACGCAATAAAAGAAAAAAGAATGTTCACAAGGCTTTGATAACTTTTCAGACTCAGAAGAACAAGTCCCGAGATTAAACCGATACATGTAAAGGGTTGTAGAGTATTTGATACAAAATGTGCTTTTAGCAAAAGACATGCAGAGATTTGTTCAACTTGAACTCTGGGAAAATAACTAGAAAATACACATCTAGAATACTAATATACTAATATATGAACAGAATTTGTAATTCTCTCCAGTCAGTATTGGATTCCAGACAACCATCCACCTTACCAAACCACTCAGTGTCCTCCACTCATCTCTGCCAATCCCTCCAATAGCTTCCATTGATGTCTTCCACCCCCTCTTCCAATCTCTCCACTGACCTCCATTCAGTGTCCTCCACCCCTCTCTGCCAATCCCTCCACTGGCTTCCATTCAGTGTCCTCCACCCCTCTCTGCCAATCCCTCCACTGACCTCCGCTCAGTGTCCTCCACCCTTCTCTGCCAATCCCTCCACCGGCCTCCATTTAGTGTGTCCCCCCCCCACCTCTGCCAATCCCTCCACTGACCTCCATTCAGTGTCCTCCACCCCTCTCTACCAATCCTTCCACTGGCCTCCATTTAGTGTCCCCCCCCACCTCTGCCAATCCCTCCACTGACCTCCATTCAGTGTCCTCCACCCCTCTCTGCCAATCCCTCCACTGGCTTCCATTCAGTGTCCTCCACCCCTCTCTACCAATCCCTCCACTGGCTTCCATTCAGTGTCCTCCACCCCTCTCTGCCAATCCCTCCACTGGCTTCCATTCAGTGTCCTCCACCCCTCTCTGCCAATCCCTCCACTGGCCTCCATTCAGTGTCCTCCACCCCTCTATACCAATCCCTCCACTGGCCTCCGCTCAGTGTCCTCCACCCCTCTCTGCCAATCCCTCTACTGACTTCCATTCAGTGTCCCCCACCCCTCTCTGCCAATCCCTCCAATGGCCACTGCTCAGTGTCATCCACCCTCTCCTCCAATCCCTCCACTGGCTACCATTCAGTGCCCTTCACTCCTCTTTGCCAACCCTTCCATTGGCCTCCACTCAGTGTCATCCACCCCTCTCTGCCAATCCCTCCACTGGCTTCCATTCAGTGCCCTTCGCCCCTCTTTGCCAATATCTCCAATGGCCTCCACTCAGTGTCATCCACCCTCTCTGCCAATCCCTCCACTGGCTTCCATTCAGTGCCCTCCACATCTCTCTGCCAATCCCTCCACTGGCTTCCATTCAGTGCCCTTCCCCCCTCTCTGCCAATCCCTTCACTGGCTTCCATTCAGTGCCCTTTGCCCCACTTTCCAATCCCTCCGCTGGCCTCTACTCAGTGCACTTCACCCCTTTTTGCCAATCCTGCCACTGGCTATCATTTAATATCCTCCACCCCTCTCTGCCAATCCCTCCACTGGCCTCCACTCAGTGTCCACCACCCCTCTCTGCCAATCCCTCCACTGGCCTCCACTCAGTGTCCTCCACTCCTCTCTGCCAATCCCTCCACTGGATTTCAGTTACCCACCTAATAATTATGAAATTATTGACATCAAAATGTAAAGCCATTCACAATTATGCCCAATCTACAGTACATCACCTGCCTAATCTCCAAATATCACCCAAACAGTCTTCCTCACTCCTCCAGCTCTCTAGCCCCCTACCTCCTCCCATGCTCACCTTCAGGTCTTTTTCCCTTCTACTGAAATGTCCTACCCTAATCAATCCAACTATGTCCTACTCTCTTCACCTTTAGGTAATCCCTGAATATATATCTCTTATACATAATATTTTAATATGTATAATAACATTTTATGATTTTATGAATGAAATGTTGGTATATTAATTTGTTGGCACCTTAAAAATCCCATTTTCTGTGCTCGTAAATATTTTGTGTATTTCTGGAATGTGGTGCCTTTGACCCTCAGATCTTGGGCTTATTATTACATTTTTGTATATAATAATATCAACTATGTTAGACATCAAAACTGTGTCACTGACTTTCAGTGTATTTAGGAATTTCAATCTGTTCAAGGACCCGCCTCCCAGGCTACTCATTGGGTGTTGAAGCTCTTCCTTGTGCTCTTCCATTCTGTAAAATTGTTCATGGTCGCGACATGCTACTACTGATCCTTCATTTACGACCATCTTATGAAACATGAGACTGTCATAGCTCTATGTTATAAGGTGGGAAGTCTTTATCTATGTCAGTTAGTCTACGTTAGTGGGCGCCCTCACTGTCTTCTACCTGACAGCACAGTGCAAAGTCACCAACCTCTGAAAGTCTGAATCAAATTCTACAAAGGGTTTGCATGAAGCTAATGTAAAGACAGATTAAGGTACATGTACAAGTGGTGTGTTTATGGTGGGTTGACTGGTGTTCAGGGGCGGACTGACCATTCGGGCACTCGGGCACTGCCCGAGGGCCCCATGCCACTAAGGGGCCCCATCAGGGTTGCCAGCCTCAATAAAACCAGGGACAGTATGTAAAAATCTGTGTTTGTTTAAACTCCCAAGATTATAGCTGCCCCGCCTCTCCAGTACCTTTTCAGTTTGTGTATGTGTATTCTGTGTGTGTGTACTGTGTGTGTATATTGTGTGTCTGTGTGTGTATACTGTATGTGTATTCTGTGTGTGTATACTGTGTGTGTATATTGTGTGTCTGTGTGTGTGTGTATACTGTATGTGTGTGTGTATACTGTGTGGCCCCATAATCTATTGCCAGGGGGCCCCATAATCTCCTATTGCCTGGGGGCCCCATAATCTCCTATTGCCTGGGGGCCCCATAATCTCCTATTGCCCGGGGGCCCCATAATCTCCTATTGCCTGCTGGTGTTCTGTCTATATATTAGTGAGGGACATATTAAACATTGCATATATGTATCCCACTCTATCACCCATCCCACCTTGAAGTCCAACTCCCTTATCTTCATAGCAGATTTTGGCATCCAGCCTTTCCCACACATGCACCCTAGGTGGGCCTCACCAGGAGGGCTCCAGGGTGAGGGGTATAGTGGAGTTATTGTGTCTGCCCCTTCCCTCCGCCTAGAACTGACGCACTCCACTGACAGGAAAACTCAAGGTAATCTACTTCTGATTGTTTGAGTCAACACCGGACCCCACTAAACCCCAATGTTTTTGTAATTGTTATTTTTGTACCATACAACTTACTGCATTGCCTTCTGTTAAGATTTCAAAAATGTCTTTCAATAAAAAAATATTTTGGAAAAAAAAAATGTAATATTGCATATTATTGTTTTGCAGTTTTGCATTAGCTAGCAGGTGGGGCTCATAAAAACAGGCTCTCCTTTCCCTTTTTATTACAGAGCTCAGTAGCTCAGTAGTGCAATCTACGCAAACAAGTGAATGACTCATCGCTGTGATTCCACCCCTCATTGAAGAGCTCCAGCTGATTTTCAGTCGGACTAAGCCAGCTTCCAGGTACCAAGTGTGTTTAAAAATTGTCACCAAACCATAAGATGTACATAAGAATCAAAGAACTTTTCAAAAATCAGTCACATATGTAGCACTGTCCCCGTAGGGCTTGCTGTGTGTTGACTTCTTAGGCTTCTCACTGATTACCTGCAGACAGTCGCAGGGGGTTTTCACATATCCCCCCCCCCCTCCCCCCGTTACTCCCGTTTGCTCGTTACTCAGTAAACAGTCCAGGGTACTTGGGTTTTTTGGTATTCATTGTGGAACTTGGATGGGAGAAGGAATAAGTGGGATACTCCAACTGAACTATTCACATTAGATAAGGACAACTGACACTTGGCCTCACCAGAGTACTTGTGGAAGCCGACACACTGCTTTTACTATACTGCCACATATATGGAAGAATTAAGTCTCCTTGCTCTCTTTAGCAGCAGACTTGATGCAACTACTTTATCGTCAAGACACTATCTAGCATCACTTTAACTGGCACCCTCCCACTGATTTTTCTAGCTGAAGGGTTGGCCCTCACAGGACAAGCCTGTCAGGGCTTAGCTCAGCCCTTCCCTTTCAGAGCAGGCCACTCAGCTGTCGGTTAATTGCCAGCTCTAATCTTTCCACAGTGACTCACCTCGTGATGATATCCTGCTCGTCAGTCCTGCTGGCTACTTAAGCTGTTCAGTCCAGATCCTCTCTGCCTTCGCCTGGTCAACATATCAGAGACTCTCTCCTGTGTACCTGTGAAAGACTTGCTTAGCTGACGTCCCTTCTTGCTGTTCCACTACGCTGATTCTCCGGTTTCCTGATTTCCTGGCGTGTCCTGAACTATGAGGATCCCTGGCTCCCTGATGTCCTGGCTTGTCTGACTATCCGTTACGGTTACCAAAATCTGGTTGTGTTTTGACTACGATTGCTCTGTTTATCTTTTACTATTATTATTAAACTTGTGTGATTTTTACTGCACTTCTGTCTCGGTCTGATTCATAGTCCTTACCCTCCCTCCTGAGTTTCAGGAAGGGTTTAAAAACCATCCTCTTTATCCAGGCCTATGGATAATCTGAAGAAGAATAGAAATAGTGCAAAAACATGGACTTTGTATGCTCTTTCTCCTCCCCCATCTGGAGGGTTTGTCCCCCCCCCGGTTATTCTATGTTTTTACTCTACCTCTTTCAGATTGGGCACCCTAGGAGGCTCCTTTTTTTAACGTTCTTTTGGAAATCTCAACTTGATTTTAGGGTCTCTGTGCGCCTAGACGCGCTCCTAATGGAGCACATTTGGCGCAGTACAAATCCCATATCAAATCAAATCCTGGTGTCTCCCTTCCAGTCAGCTCTGCAGGACCTCTGGGTTCAGCTTCTCTTTGACATTCCAACCCTCAAGTCAACTACCCAAGGCCGCATGGCAACTTCTACAGAGGAGGGGCAGTCACCCCCTCCCTCCGGGACCCTGCTCTCCAGCTGATAGGATCCTGAGCAGATGTGCCCTTGGCATTTATACAGTTGCCCAGCATGCAACGAGGCATCTTCATCTGCCAATCACCAGGGCTGTAACAGTGCCTATGCCCTCACTTGTCAGGTTTCCTCCCACTGTCCAAAATTCCTCCCTATTGGACCAGTGTGAAAAGTTTAGACAAGCTGAGCTGCACCTGAACACCATAAGCACACCTCACCAATAAATTCTGCTCCCTGGTAAGCAGAGAACCTTCTAAATTTGCCTAATGGTCCTCCTATTAGGCAGAAAGACTTAAAACTATGTTCTCTTCTAGTACCTACCTAGGAGGGTGCATCACATATAAAACACAAATGTGTTTTGGGGCCAACCATCTTCCAGGCAAGCAACAACTACTGTGCTGTCTCTTTAGATAACCCACAGTGCTCTATGAATCCTTTGTTATGTGTTAGATGTATAAAAATAAAAAATAAATTACATTTCAACAATTTAAAAAAGGAAATGATATAATACCGATCTGAAACTATTATAGTTTAGAGTTAAAGTAAAAAAAAAAATCTGCTTTTCCACCCTCCTTTGCCTAATCTATATTTTTTGTTTTAAAAAGTCAACCTAAAAGCCCCAGATACTTATCAAAAACTCCAGTCACATGACATGCCAGGTCCCAGGCTGCTAGAACCCGGGTCTGAACCCGTTACCTCTGCTGTGTATACCGATGTCTCCTCTTGCTGAGCCACCCTTGGACACCCTTTGTACAACCTTGCCTTGTGTCTTGTTCCTCTTGCACCTTGAACCCTTTGCTCCTCCCATGAACTTCCTATTTAAGCCATGCCTTTGCACTTCCTGTTTGCCAGATTATTGCTATCTCTCCAGCCGAAATCTTGCTCCTTTGTGTACCTTCAGCTATCCTTATCTCCACTAGCACTCATCACTGACCTTTGGCTTGTTCCTCGACTATGGTTCTGCTTGATCGCAACTTGTAACCACTTGTTAACGACCTTTGGCTTGTTTACTGCTCGACCCCTACCTGCTACGGTACTAACACACAGCAAAAACCATCCCCACCATCAGGATCTCTGGACACCGCGGCTTAGACACCACACCTCGGGGGAGCCCATGTCTCATGCCAGGGTGACCTGTGGCTGCACTTATCCAGCTGGTTGGTGGGAGCCTCTCTACTGCTATAGCTACTGATCTCTTGGCCTGACCCCTGACACAGATCTTCTTTTCTTTTGGTCGGTAGTGCGGAAGGATGACGTGGCTCGAAAGACTCCATCCCATCACCCAGCATTGATGAGGAGAGAGGAACCAGGGGAAGCAAAATATAACCCAGCATTTCTCAGCCTTTTTACCCTGGAGGAACCCATAAAATAATGTTCAGGTTTTGGGGGGGGGGGGGGGTCAATGCCAAAAATGTCCCTTACATTGTGGTCAATAGAAAGAATGCCACCCTTCCTCCCTTCCAGACCGAAAAAAGATAATTGGTGTCATGCTATTGGCTTTGTCAAGTGGCACTGATCCCAGAACTATTCAGGCACCATCACTTGGGGGTTCAATCACCCACTGCTCAAGTTGCCCATAGCAACCTCTGGAGGAACCCTGCTTGAGAATGGCTGATATAACCAGATTAAACTTCAGCTTTGAGGGTTCTCACATATACTGTAGTTAGCCAATTGACAAAAAAAAAACAATCACAGTATTAAATGTCTACATCATTTAGGCAAAACAAATATATATATATATAAATGTGAAGATGATGTTATAACGTGCTTTCGGTTAAACTTTACATAAGCTCATAGAAAGGTCCTCCTCACTGAAAACACACTGCAGTTCCTCTTTCAGCTGGATGTGTCCATCAGGAGGTCCAAGTGCCTCGTATCCTGTTCATTGGCTGACAGGCAGACATGGATCTGTGTATGTTTTGTCTTTCTGTTAGAACAATATATTCCTGCCTTCCCCTGGGAGATCGAATATATAACAGTCCACCTATATACCACCAACCATGTCTTGTGTTTATGGCCATTCCCGAGATATCTTATCAATGATGGAGGAGGACAGGAGATTTGCTTGTCTATGTCACTCTCAGAGCATTTGTTCCTGAATGGCTCAGTATTCCTTTAAAGTGGACCTTCACTCAAACATAAAGGTGTCTGTCTTCAGTCTGCATGATAAGAAGAAATGTTAGGACAAAATATAAAAATAAAAAAAGTAATTTTTTTTGGCAGTAAAAAATGAAGAGCCTTTGGTGGAGACAACCCCCTTCTTTCTCCTTACCACTCCTCCCTTCTCCTTTCTTCTCCCCACTCTCCTCTTGTCTTCTCTTTTCTTTTTCCCTCTCTTTTCTTCCTCTTATCTCTTCTCTTCTCAATTCTCTTCCCCTTCTCTCCTTTTCCTCTCCTCCTATCTCCTTCCCTAATCCCCACTCCTCCACCCCCCTTCTTTCTCCTCTCATCCTTCTCTCTGCTTCTCACCTATCTGCACCTCCACTCTACTCAACTCCCCACTCTCCTCTCCTCTCCTCCCCACTTCTCTTCTCCTTTCTGTCCTTCTTCACTCTTCTGCAGTATCTACACTTCTCCTCACCTCCCTTCTCTCCTTCTTTCGCCTCCCCTCTCTTATGTCTTCTGCTCCCCTCCTCTCCCCTCTCTTATATCTTCTGCTCCCCTCCTCTCCCCTCTCTTATGTCTTCTGCTCCGCTCCTCTCCCCTCTCTTATATCTTCTGCTCCCCTCCTCTCCCCTCTCTTATGTCTTCTGCTCCCCTCCTCTCCCCTCTCTTATGTCTTCTGCTCCACTCCTCTCCCCTCTCTTATGTCTTCTGCTCCCCTCCTCTCCCCTCTCTTATGTCTTCTGCTCCCCTCCTCTCCCCTCTCTTATGTCTTCTGCTCCCCCCCTCTCCCCTCTCTTATATCTTCTGCTCCCCTCCTCTCCCCTCTCTTATGTCTTCTGCTCCCCTCCTCTCCCCTCTCTTATATCTTCTGCTCCCCTCCTCTCCCCTCTCTTATGTCTTCTGCTCCCCTCCTCTCTCCACTCTTATGTCTTCTGCTCCCCTCCTCTCTTATGTCTTCTGCTCCCCTCCTCTCTCCTCTCTTATGTCTTCTGCTCCCCTCCTCTCCACTCTCTTATGTCTTCTGCTCCCCTCCTCTCCCCTCTCTTATGTCTTCTGCTCCCCTCCTCTCCCCTCTCTTATGTCTTCTGCTCCCCTCCTCTCCCCTCTCTTATGTCTTCTGCTCCCCTCCTCTCCCCTCTCTTATGTCTTCTGCTCCCCTCCTCTCTTATGTCTTCTGCTCCCCTCCTCTCCCCTCTCTTATGTCTTCTGCTCCCCTCCTCTCTTATGTCTTCTGCTCCCCTCCTCTCCCCTCTCTTATGTCTTCTGCTCTCCTCCTCTCCCCTCTCTTATGTCTTCTGCTCCCCTCTCTTATGTCTTCTGCTCCCCTCCTCTCCCCTCTCTTATGTCTTCTGCTCCCCTCCTCTCTCCTCTCTTATGTCTTCTGCTCCCCTCCTCTCCCCTCTCTTATGTCTTCTGCTCCCCTCCTCTCTTATGTCTTCTGCTCCCCTCCTCTCTCCTCTCTTATGTCTTCTGCTCCCCTCCTCTCCACTCTCTTATGTCTTCTGCTCCCCTCCTCTCCCCTCTCTTATGTCTTCTGCTCCCCTCCTCTCCACTCTCTAATGTCTTCTGCTCCCCTCCTCTCTCCTCTCTTATGTCTTCTGCTCTCCTCCTCTCCCCTCCTCTACCCGCTCTCTCCTCTTTTCTTCTATCCCCCCGCCCCCATAACTACTATCTTATCCTCATCTCTCCACTCCTCTCTCCTCATTTCCTCTCCCTATCCCTTGTCTCTGTTTCCCTCCTCCTGTTTCATTTCTGCCGCCCACCTACTCCCTTCCCCTCCTCTACTTCCTTTCTCTGCATTGCCCTCTCCCCTCAACTCTTCTATTCTCTCCCCCCCTCCCTGCTACCCTCCCCACCTTTCCCTCGCTACCTCACCTATTCTCTCCTCTCCTTCCACCCCTCCCGCAAGTTGCCCCCTTCTCTCCTTTCCTTTCTCCCCGCATCTTCTCTCCTCTCCTTCCCTTCTCCCTTCCTAACCCTCCCTCTTCTCTGTTCTTTCTTTTTCTCCCCTCCACCCCTCTCCTCTCCTCTCCCTTCTGCTCTTCTCGTTTTCTTCTATTTCTTCTCCTCTTCACCCCTCTCCCTTCCCAGTTTAAAAGAGCTTGAATGTTCCCATTAAGAATAAGACTAAGACTAAGACTAAGAATAAGAATAAGAATAAGGCTTTGTAGATAGAATGAGTCCCACATGTGTCCCGTGTCGCCTCACATCTGATTTCTAACATTTACATCACACAATCAATTCCCTTCCAAACCAGACAACTGCTTTACTTTTTTCCTGGAACAAGTCTACTTCACTCTGCAGATTTCCTTCTCCTCCTCTCCACTCTTCTCCTCTCATTTCTACTCTCCTCTTCTCCATTCTCCTCCCTCCTCTCCTCCACTCTTCTCCTCTCATTTTTACTCTCCTCTTCCCCATTCTCCTCCCTCCTCTCCTCCACTCTTCTCCTCTCCTTTTCTACTCTCCTTTTCTCCATTCTTTTTCCCTCCTCTCCTCCCTCTTCTTCCTCTCCTTTCTCCTTCCCAAATCCCCACTCCTCCACTCCCTTTCTTTCTCCTCTCATCCTCCCCTCTCCCTCTCTCCTATCTTCACCTTCATAATTCTCCACTCTTCTGTCTGCTCCTTTCCACCCCTCCTCTCCTCAATCCTCCCCTTTCAATCCTCCTCCAATCTCCTCTCCACACTTCTCCTTACCTCACTTCTTTCCTTCCTTCTCCTCCCCTCTCTCCTTTTTTTCTATTACCCTTCTCTCAAGCCTCCCCACTTTCCTCTACCTTCTCTCTCAACCCCTCCACCCCCCACAACCACCGTCCTCATCTCTCCGTCCCCCTCTCCTCTATTCTTTTCTCTATTCCTTGTCTCCTCCCATTTCCATCCTGCCTTCCAACTCCTCCCCTTCCCTTCTTTGCCCTCCCGTCACCTCTTCTCTACTCCCCCCCCCCCCCCGTCCCCTTCGCTCCTACCCTCTCCTTCTCTGTCCTTTCCTCCCTTTCCCCTCTTCTCTCCCCCTCCCCCCACTCCCTCCTACCCTCCTCTCCTTTTCTCACCTACCTCACCTCTTCTCTCCCCCTCCCTCCTCTACTCTCTCCTTTTCACACCTCTTCTCTCCTCTCCTCCCCCCTACTCTTGCCTCCTTTTTTCTTTCCTCACCTTGCCCTATTCCTTTTTATCCTTTCCTCTCTCCCAGCCTCTTCTCTCCTCCCCTTTTCTCTCTTCTCTCTTCTCTCTCTTCTCCTCTCCACTCTTTTCTACTCCTCTGCTCTTCTCCCCTCCCCTCTTTCCTCACCTCCTATCCCCCCCTCTTCTCTTTTCTTCTCCCCCAACTCTTTTCTACTCCTCTGTCCTTCTCTCACCTCTTATCCTCCACCCTTCTCTCCTCTTCTCTCCTCCCCTCTTTCCTCACCTCCTACCCTCTTCTCTCTTCTTCTCCTCTCCACCCTTTTCTAACCCTCTCCTCTTTTATCACCTCCTATCCTCCCCTTTTCTCTCTTGTTATCCCCTCCACCCTTTTCTACTCCTTTCCTCTCCTCTTTTTTCATCTCCTCTCCTCCCCTTTTCTCTCTTGCCCCCTCCACCCTTTTCTGCTACTCTCCTCCCCTCTGTTCTCACCTCCTATCCTTCCCTCTTCTCTCTTCTTATCCCCTCCACTCTTTTCTACTCCTCTCCTCTTTTCTCACCTCCTCTCCTCCCCTTTTCTCTCTTGTCCCCTCCACCCTTTTCTACTCCTCTCCTCCCCTCTTTTCTCACCTCCTATCCTTCCCTCTTCTCTCTTCGTATCCCCTCCACTCTTTTTTACTCCTCTCCTCTTTTCTCACCTCCTCTCCTCCCCTGTTCTCTCTTCTTCTCCCCTCCACTCTTTTCTACTCTTCTCCTCTTTTCTCACCTCCTCTCCTCCCCTGTTCTCTCTTCTTCTCCTCTCCTCTTCACCTTCTCTCTCCCCCGTTTAGAATACTTGTTGGGATGAAGGACTCTCTGGGCTTGTAGAACGGGTCCCCCGAGTGTCGTTCATCTCAAGTCTTTTCACAGCTTAATCTGCTTTATAACATTTACATTGCGGGACGATCGATCGATCGGAGGGCTCTTTTTATGGTGAAAGTTAGAATCCCCCTTTAAGTCGCTCTCCTTCTCCCCCTGGACCCGGCCCACAAGCCCACCTCACTCAAGTGCCGCGGAAGATTCGGATCCTAATTAAAATCCGGAGCTCATTCCCTCCTGAAAAACAAAGTGGGAGTGAGAGATGTGATTGGGGTCTGCAGTGTAATTGTCCCTTCAATAACCTCGAATGGTGGGATTGTTTATTTAGTGATTTAACGGTGCGCAGATCCTCCGAGGGTTCGCCAATTCCAACAAAAATACGTTCTGATCCCTCCAAAGCAATAATTCGCCCTCGCCATGTGTCTGCTCTCCAACACTTGGAGGTCGGCCAACCAAGAACCTGACCTGGGAAATACCATGCCGAGCCGGTAAACGTAACATATCCTGAGCGCGCTGTGCCCGTTAACCCGTCGTGCCGTCAGCCCGTCCGCACATCCAGGGATTGCACAACCTTCTTATGTAAACCGGATATCTGAACTCGGCTGTCCTCTGTCACCCCCCCAACCTCATCCGTCAATGTCTGGAGGACCTCTGAGCTATCCTCACCGGCCAATCCCCTTCTTCTATTCCTGCACTGCGCCCGCAGACAATGTCTGCAGGACCTCTGAGCTATCCTCACCAACCAATCCCCTTCTTCTATTCCTGCACTGCGCCCGCAGACAATGTCTGGAGGACCTCTGAGCTATCCTTACCGACCAATCCCCTTCTTCTATTCCTGCACTGCGCCCGCAGACAATGTCTGCAGGACCTCTGAGCTATCCTCACCAACCAATCCCCTTCTTCTATTCCTGCACTGCGCCCGCAGACAATGTCTGGAGGACCTCTGAGCTATCCTTACCGACCAATCCCCTTCTTCTATTCCTGCACTGCGCCCGCAGACAATGTCTGGAGGACCTCTGAGCTATCCACACCGACCAATCCCCTTCTTCTATTCCTGCACTGCGCCCACAGACAATGTCTGGAGGACCTCTGAGCTATCCTCATCAACCAATCCCCTTCTTCTATTCCTGCACTGCGCCCGCAGGCAATGTCTGGAGGACCTCTGAGCTATCCTCACCGACCAATCCCCTTCTTCTATTCCTGCACTGCGCCCGCAGACAGTGTCTGGAGGACCTCTGAGCTATCCTCACCGACCAATCCCCTTCTTCTATTCCTGCACTGCGCCCGCAGACAATGTCTGGAGGACCTCTGAGCTATCCTTACCGACCAATCCCCTTCTTCTATTCCTGCACTGCGCCCGCAGACAATGTCTGGAGGACCTCTGAGCTATCCTCACCGACCAATCCCCTTCTTCTATTCCTGCACTGCGCCCGCAGACAATGTCTGGAGGACCTCTGAGCTATCCTCATCAACCAATCCCCTTCTTCTATTCCTGCACTGCGCCCGCAGACAATGTCTGGAGGACCTCTGAGCTATCCTCATCAACCAATCCCCTTCTTCTATTCCTGCACTGCGCCCACAGACAATGTCTGGAGGACCTCTGAGCTATCCTCACCGTCCAATCCCCTTCTTCTATTCCTGCACTGCGTCCGCAGACAATGTCTGGAGGACCTCTGAGCTATCCTCATCAACCAATCCCCTTCTTCTATTCCTGCACTGCGCCCACAGACAATGTCTGGAGGACCTCTGAGCTATCCTCATCAACCAATCCCCTTCTTCTATTCCTGCACTGCGCCCGCAGACAATGTCTGGAGGACCTCTGAGCTATCCTCACCGGCCAATCCCCTTCTTCTATTCCTGCACTGCGCCCGCAGACAATGTCTGGAGGACCTCTGAGCTATCCTCACCGACCAATCCCCTTCTTCTATTCCTGCACTGCGCCCGCAGACAGTGTCTGGAGGACCTCTGAGCCACCCTCACCGACCAATCCCCTTCTTCTATTCCTGCACTGCGCCCACAGACAATGTCTGGAGGACCTCTGAGCTATCCTCACCGACCAATCCCCTTCTTCTATTCCTGCACTGCGCCCGCAGACAATGTCTGGAGGACCTCTGAGCTATCCTCACCGACCAATCCCCTTCTTCTATTCCTGCACTGCGCCCGCAGACAATGTCTGGAGGACCTCTGAGCTATCCTCATCAACCAATCCCCTTCTTCTATTCCTGCACTGCGCAGAGGCCACCGGGCAACGGCAACTGCTTTTATATTTCTTCAAAAACTTTTAGAAAAAAAATACAAAGCCAGATTTTAAAAAAATAAATAAAATTGTGTGGACATTAAGGGGGGGGGGGGTTTACTAAAGGCAAATAGACTGCGCACTCTGCAAGTGTGGTGACTCCAGAGCTTAGTACATGAGGGAAAACTTCACTTTACAAAGGATACCCAATCCCAAAAAGGGGGTTTCTACAAAGTATTGACTCATGGGAGAAGCTTGGGTGATTTTTTTTATAACCTAACCCTGCTTTATACTTCTCCACAACTTTATCCCTGACCTGTCTGGTGTGTTCCTTGGCCTTCATGATGCTGTTTGTTCACTAAGGTTCTCTAACAAACCTCTGAGGGCTTCACAGAACAGCTGTATTTATACTGAGATTAAATGACACACAGGTGGACTCTATTTACTAATTAGGTGACTTCTGAAGGCAATTGGTTCCTCTAGATTTTAGTTAGGGGTATCAGAGAAAAGGGGGTTGAATACAAATGCCCCCCACACTTTTCACATATTTATTTGTATCATTTATCATTTTCCTTCCACTTCACAATTATGTGCCACTTTGTGTTGGTCAATCACATAAAATCCCAATAAAATACATTTACGTTTGGTGCTTGTAACAAAATGTGGAAAATTCCAAGGGGTATGAATACTTTTTCAAAGCACTGTATTTGCATTTAATAAATCAACCCCATTGTTTCAAAAGTCACAAAATTCGCTTGGCTGGTGTTTAGGAACGAGAAAACCTAAGAACTTTTAATTTCTCTGCAATTTCGGCAACAATTGAGAGATTTTTGAGAAATGCATTGGAGTCAATGGGAAAGGTGAAATGAAGATGGTTTTGGGGTGGTTTTTTTAATGATTTGAGTCCTGGAGTGTTTTTTTTTTTTTCTTGGTTCCACAAATGATGCCATCAGCATCATTTCTATTCTTCCTAATGTAGGGGTGCTCAACCTGTGGCCCAGGAGTTTTGATGCACGGAGGAGGAGGGGAGGGGGCGCATCTACAGAGACGATCCTCTCAATTGCCCTCCTGCAAACACTGAAATCCGGCTCCTCCTCTTCTCCCTCCCACCGGCATTCATCTGCTGCAGGAGGAAAGTCTTCATTATTCTATTTAAAATAAAACATTCTAAATTCTGAACCATTTCATTTTATTTGTGACCCGCGACCAAATCACTTAAGTGGCCCTCGCTCCTCAAAGGGTTGAGCACCCCTGACCTACTGACCTTGGTTTTTTTGGGGGGGTGGAAGGGAAGAAGCTTTAATTTGGATGCATTTATTTTTATATTCTTTTGTTGACTCTTTTTTTTGTTTTTTTTATTGGGAAAAAAATACGAAAAAGGTAAGAAAAATAATCATTTTTTAAATTTTCCTGTAATTTCCTGCATATGTTTACCGCAAAATGTAATCAACAACATCTGCTAATTAAAATATCATCACATCATCAGTGAGACTTCAATGTGACATAGAAGAGTGATAAAAGCCCAGACTCACCACATGCATGTTATTGTAGGAGGACTTTACCCCCCTTTAGGCCCCGTTCACATCTAACAGCGGCGGAGGGTCGCGTCTTTAGCGCATTTTCAAGTGTTCATCTTTTGATGCGCTTTCATTCATCAGATTGGCCCGCTCTCCGCTCTAAAGGGGCTCCTCTACCTTTTTTTTTTTTTTTTGGGACAGCGTGTGACAAAGCGTTTGTTTTTTTTTTTTGAGTGACAAGCGCCCATTTCTTTTACATGTTTCGGGTGCCGTTATTGTTACACATTTTGCCACAATTTTACCACATTCCAGAATCATCGGCAGAATCGCCCAATTTGCGCACTTGTCAGAAGTGATTCATGCAGATAGCAGAGGAAGGAGGGGGAGGGGAGGAAGGGGGAGGAGTCTGATGCAGATAGCAGAGGAAGGAGGGGAGGGAAGGGAGGGGGAGGAGTCTCATGCAGATAGCAAAGGAAGGAGGGGGAGGGGAGGAAGGGGGAGGAGTCTCATGCAGATAGCAGAGGAAGGAGGGGGAGGAGCCTCATGCAGATAGCAGAGGAAGGAGGGGGAGGAGTCTCATGCAGATAGCAGAGGAAGGAGGCAGCAGATAGAAATGACACTCTGGACTGAGAGAAGTACACACTATAGAGGGATGTGCTTTGTTCAGATTTCATGTCGGAGGTTTACTGACTTCTGTCATACTTTCCTGGGGGGAGGGGAAGTTGTTTACCCACTTTTGGACCGCCCACCGCATACATACTGCGGCAGGGCAGCCCCAGGCGCGCCAAATCACGTACCTGTACGTGATTTTGTGCACGCGATCTGGGGACGCATGCGCGCGGCACCAGAGCCCAGCTCCCACTGTGATTGGACACATTGTGGGCACCGGACCCACCGATTGGCTCCTCTTGTGTTCAATCACAGTGGGAGCTGCGCGCCCGAGATTGCGTGCACAAAATCACGTACAGGTACTGGAGACATGCTTGGCCAGTCCATCACCTTTACCCTCAGCTTCTTTAGCAAGGCAGTGGTGGTCTTGGAGGTGTGTTTGGGGTGGTTATCATGTTGGAATACTGCCCTGCGGTCCAGTCTCTGAAGGGAGGGATCATGCTCTGCTTCAGTATGTCACAGTACATGTTGGCATTCATGGTTCCCTCAATGATCTGTAGCTCCCCAGTGCCGGCAGCACTCATGTACCCCCAGACCATGACACTCCCACCACCATGCTTGACTGTAGACAAGACACACTTGTCTTTGTCCTCCTCACCTGGTTGCCCCCACACACGCTTGTCACCATCTGAACCAAATACGTTTATCTTGGTCTCATCAGACCACAGGACATGGTTCCAGTAATCCATGTCCTTAGTCTGCTTGTCTTCAGCAAACTGTTTGTGGACTTTCTTGTGCATCATCTTTAGAAGAGGCTTCCTTCTGGGATGACAGCCATGCAGACCAATTTGATGCAGTGTGCGGCGTATGGTCTGAGCACTGACAGGCTGACCCCCCACCCCTACAACCTCTGCAGCAATGCTGGCAGCACTCATATGTCTATTTCCCAAAGACAACCTCTGGATATGACGCTGAGCACGTGACCTCAACTTCTTTGGTGGACCATGGCGAGGCCTGTTCTGAGTGGAACCTGTCCTGTTATACCGCTGTATGGTCTTGGCCACCGTGCTGCAGCTCAGTTTCAGGGTCTTGGCAATCTTCTTATAGCCTAGGCCATCTTTATGTAGAGCAACAATTCTTTTTTTCAGATCCTCAGAGAGTTCTTTGTTATGAGGTGCCATGTTGTACTTCCAGTGACCAGTATGAGAGAGTGAGAGCGATAACACCAAATTTAACACACCTGCTCCCCATTCACACCTGAGACCTTGTAACACTAACGAGTCACATGACACCGGGGGAGGGAAAATGGCTAATTGAGCCCAATTTGGAGATTTTCACTTAGGGGTGTACTGACTTTTGTTGCCAGCGGTTTAGACATTAATGGCTGTGTGTTGAGTTATTTTGAGGGGACAGTAAATTTACACTGTTATACAAGCTGTACACTCACTACTTTACATTGTAGACAAGTGTCATTTCTTCAGTGTTGTCACATGAAAAGATAGAAGAAAAGATTTACACAAATGTCACTGAGGGGTGTACTTACTTTTGTGAGATATTGCATATATAGACTCCCCCTTCGGCTGTTTAAAGCATGTCACCGAGCAATGAGTGAGGTGAGTGAGAAGAGAGGAGCGAGGAGTGAGGAGTGATGAGTGAGGAGCGAGGAGCGATGAGTGAGGAGCAAGGAGCATCGAGTGAGGAGCGATGAGTGAGGAGCAAGGAGCGATGAGTGAGGAGTGATGAGTGAGGAGTGAGGAGCAAGGAGCGATGAGTGAGGAGTGCGGAGCGAGGAGCGATGAGTGAGGAGCGAGGAGCTATGAGTGAGGAGCGAGGAGCGATGAGTGAGGAGCGATGAGTGAGGAGCGAGGAGCAAGGAGCGATGAGTGAGGAGTGCGGAGCGAGGAGCGATGAGTGAGGAGCGAGGAGCTATGAGTGAGGAGCGATGAGTGAGAAGCGATGAGTGAGGAGTGAGGAGCGATGAGTGAGGAGCGAGGAGCGATGAGCGAGGAGCGATGAGTGAGAAGCGAGGAGCGATGAGTGAGGAGCGAGGAGTGAGGAGTGATGAGTGAGGAGTGAGGAGTGAGGAGCGAGGAGTGAGGAGCGATGAGTGAGGAGTGAGGTGCGATCGATTCTTCCCATTACGGTCAGCATGCGATTGAATTTGTCAGCGATTCCAGTTTGGGGCGGAGCCGCGCTTTTCACGCCAGGAGTGCACATTCCACACGCGTGACCCCCGTCGGGTCTGACGACGCTGTTATGGAATTGCGGGGCCGGGGGAAGCGAAGAGAGCGAAGGAAAACACGCCAACAGGAAGCCGGTGACGCTGATCTTCATTCCTAGTGCAGAATGTTGTCACCGTTCAGCTATGTCAGGCATCTCCAGGAAGTCGGAGTTGGAGAGTACCGGCGTTGGCCGCGCTCCCTACGCGCTCCGACACTCTTCAGTGTTTCCTATGATAAGGACGGTGAGGATTATGTAACATGAAGAGCAACGGATGGAGGTGACCGTCCAACATTCACCTGATTGTAGGTAAAGATGGAAATGGTGAAATATGATTGGTCAACCACCAGTGCCGGGATAAAGATACACTATATTCCCAAAAGTATTGGTCCCCCCCCTTTACACACACATGACCTTTAATGACCTCCCAGTCTTAGTCCGGAGGGTTCAATATTGAGTTGGCTCCGCCCTTTGCAGCTATAACAGCTTCACCTCTTCTGGGAAGGCCGTCCACAAGGTTTAGGAGGGTGTCTATGGGAATGTTTGACCATTCTTCCAGAAGAGCATTTGTGAGGTCAGGCACTGATGTTGGATGAGAAGGCCTGGCTCACAGTCTCCGCTCTAATTCATCCCAAAGGTGTTCTATCGGGTTGAGGTCAGGACTCTGTGCAGAACAGTCAAGTTCCTCCACCCCAAACTCACTCATCCATGTCTTTATGGACCTTGCTTTGTGCACTGGTCCAAATCATTTGGTGGAGGGGGGATTATAGTGTGGGGGGAGGGGGGATTATGGTGGGGGGTTGTTTTTCAGGGGTTGGGCTTGGCCCCTTAGTTCCAGTGAAGGGAACTCTTAAGGCGTCAGCATACCAAGACATTTTGGACAATTTCATGCTCCCAACTTTGTGGGAACAGTTTGGGGAC
Source organism: Aquarana catesbeiana (assembly GCF_042186555.1). Classification (NCBI taxonomy): domain Eukaryota; kingdom Metazoa; phylum Chordata; class Amphibia; order Anura; family Ranidae; genus Aquarana; species Aquarana catesbeiana. The sequence continues at coordinate 3,163,364 of NC_133336.1, forward strand.
GGCCCCTTCCTGTTCCAACATGACTGCCCACCAGTGCACAGTGCAAGGTCCATAAAGACATGGATGAGCAAATCAGGGGTGGAGGAACTTGACTGGCCTGCACAGAGTCCTGACCTCAACCTGATAGAACACCTTTGGAATGAATTAGAACGTAGACTGTGAGCCAGGCCTTCTCATCCAACATCAGTGCCTGACCTCACAAATGCTCTTCTGGAAGAATGGTCAAACATTCCCATAGACACCCTCCTAAACCTTGTGGACGGCCTTCCCAGAAGAGGTGAAGCTGTTATAGCTGCAAAGGGCGGAGCCAACTCAATATTGAACCCTACGGACTAAGACTGGGATGTCATTAAAGTTCATGTGTGTGTAAAGGCAGGCGTCCCAATACTTTTGACAATATAGTATATGTGAGCATTATGTGTCAGCACAAATCCTCCCCCCTCCCCAAATTGTGATGCTGGGCCTCCATGATTGAAAGAGCTGGAATCCAATGAATGAAAGGGGCGGGGCCAGGGACAGCCAGACTAGATGATGTCAGCCAGGAAATGAGGGCGGGGCTCTATCTGACTTGCTGCAGCTTCTAATGCACATTGTGAGAAGCTCACAGTATGCAGGAAAATCAGAGGAAGCCGTTTCAGTCCAGGAGAGGAGCCGGTACACCTGTGCAAGACTGGAGGGGGGGGGGGGAGAGGATTTATTCAGAATAAATGATATTTGGTCATAAAATGCGCAGTCACTTTTTTTTCTGGGATAATACGGTGGGGCGCCCCTTTAAGTGGAGACTCTCAGACAGGTTGGTGGAGAGGATCAGGTTGGTGGAGAGGATCAGGTTGGTGGAGAGGATCAGGTTGTCGGAGAGGATCAGGTTGGTGGAGAAGATCAGGTTGTCGGAGAGGATCAGGTTGGTCGAGAGGATCAGGTTGGTCGAGAGGATCAGGTTGGTGGAGAAGATCAGGTTGGTGGAGTGGATCAGATTGTCAGAGAGGATCAGGTTGGTGGAGAGGATCAGGTTGGTGCAGAGGATCAGGTTGGTGGAGAAGATCAGGTTGGTGGAGAGGATCAGGTTGTCGGAGATGATCAGGTTGTCGGAGAGGATCAGGTTGGTGGAGAGGATCAGGTTGGTGGAGAGGATCAGGTTGTCGGAGAGGATCAGGTTGGCGGAGAAGATCAGGTTGGTGGAGAGGATCAGGTTGGTGGAGAGGATCAGGTTGTCGGAGAGGATCAGGTTGGCGGAGAAGATCAGGTTGGTGGAGAGGATCAGGTTGGTGGAGAAGATCAGGTTGGTGGAGAGGATCAGGTTAGTGGAGAGGATCAGGTTGGTGGAGAAGATCAGGTTGTCGGAGAGGATCAGGTTGGTGGAGAGGATCAGGTTGGTGGAGAAGATCAGGTTGTCGGAGAGGATCAGGTTGGTCGAGAGGATCAGGTTGGTCGAGAGGATCAGGTTGGTGGAGAAGATCAGGTTGGTGGAGTGGATCAGATTGTCAGAGAGGATCAGGTTGGTGGAGAGGATCAGGTTGGTGCAGAGGATCAGGTTGGTGGAGAAGATCAGGTTGGTGGAGAGGATCAGGTTGTCGGAGATGATCAGGTTGTCGGAGAGGATCAGGTTGGTGGAGAGGATCAGGTTGGTGGAGAGGATCAGGTTGTCGGAGAGGATCAGGTTGGCGGAGAAGATCAGGTTGGTGGAGAGGATCAGGTTGGTGGAGAGGATCAGGTTGTCGGAGAGGATCAGGTTGGCGGAGAAGATCAGGTTGGTGGAGAGGATCAGGTTGGTGGAGAAGATCAGGTTGGTGGAGAGGATCAGGTTAGTGGAGAGGATCAGGTTGGTGGAGAAGATCAGGTTGTCGGAGAGGATCAGGTTGGTGGAGAGGATCAGGTTGGTGGAGAAGATCAGGTTGGTGGAGAGGATCAGGTTGTCGGAGAGGATCAGGTTGGTGGAGAGGATCAGGTTGTCGGAGAGGATCAGGTTGGTGGAGAGGATCAGGTTGGTGGAGAGGATCAGGTTAGTGGAGAGGATCAGGTTGTCGGAGAGGATCAGGTTGTCGGAGAGGATCAGGTTGGTGCAGAGGATCAGGTTGGTGGAGAGGATCAGGTTGTCGGAGAGGATCAGGTTGTCGGAGAGGATCAGGTTGGTGCAGAGGATCAGGTTGGTGGAGATGATCAGGTTGGTGGAGAGGATCAGGTTAGTGGAGAGGATCAGGTTGGTGGAGAAGATCAGGTTGTCGGAGAGGATCAGGTTGGTGGAGAGGATCAGGTTGTCGGAGAGGATCAGGTTGGTGGAGAGGATCAGGTTGACGGAGAGGATCAGGTTGGTGGAGAGGATCAGGTTGGTGGAGAAGATCAGGTTGTTGGAGAGGATCAGGTTGGTGGAGAGGATCAGGTTGTCGGAGAGGATCAGGTTGTCGGAGAGGATCAGGTTGGTGGAGAGGATCAGGTTGGTGGAGAAGATCAGGTTGTCGGAGAGGATCAGGCTGGTGGAGAGGATCAGGTTGGTGGAGAGGATCAGGTTGTCGGAGAGGATCAGGTTGGTGGAGAGGATCAGGTTGGTGGAGAAGATCAGGTTGTCGGAGAGGATCAGGCTGGTGGAGAGGATCAGGTTGGTGGAGAGGATCAGGTTGACGGAGAGGATCAGTTTGGTGGAGAGGATCAGGTTGGTGGAGAAGATCAGGTTGTTGGAGAGGATCAGGTTGGTGGAGAGGATCAGGTTGTCGGAGAGGATCAGGTTGTCGGAGAGGATCAGGTTGGTGGAGAGGATCAGGTTGGTGGAGAAGATCAGGTTGTCGGAGAGGATCAGGCTGGTGGAGAGGATCAGGTTGGTGGAGAGGATCAGGTTGTCGGAGAGGATCAGGTTGGTGGAGAGGATCAGGTTGTCGGAGAGGATCAGGTTGGTGGAGAGGATCAGGTTGGTGGAGAGGATCAGGTTGTCAAGAGATAATAAAAAAGGAGGAAAAGAGGATGAAAACATAAAAAAAAATTAAAAAATTAAAAAAAATAAAATTTAAATAAAAATAAATTTGCTAAATTTTTGCTAAATTTGCTAAATTTTTAGCAAATATGCAGGACGCAGACCATCAAGAGATAATAAAAAGGAGGAAAACATTAAAAAAAAAAAAAAAATGAAAATGAAAAATAAACATTTTTTTTTTTTTGCAAATATGCAGGATGCAAAACGTCAAGAGATAAAAAGGAGGAAAAGAGGATGAAAAAAATAAAAATTAAAAAATTAAAAATAAACTTTTTTTATATAGCAAATATACAGGACGCAGACCATCAAGAGATAAAAAAGGAGCAAAAGAGGATGAAAAAATAACTTTTTTTTTTTTATTTAAAAATAAACTTTTTTTTTTTTTTTTTTAGCAAATATGCCAAAAAACTAAAAATGTCCATCCGTCTTTCCTGGGTCGGAGCCAAGCGCTCCTTTGTACCGATTTCTCACATATCTGAACGCAGTAGAAATGGGGCGTGATTGATTGTTTCCCATTCCATAGGAGGTGATATAAAAGGATTCGCTGGGCCTTATCAATCAACGTGCTCTTAACACAGGGAGCAATTTTTGGCAATTAGAGCCGGGCTGTCGGGGGAAGGTATGTGTCGTCAACGTGAAATTAGGAGAAAGCATTAAGTGCGCTGCTTTAAACATGAGAAAACTCCAGAGAGGAAGCCCAGGCCGGGCCAATCAGGTGACACCGCCGGGCCTGACATGGCGAGACCAAAGGCAGCCCCGCGCAATTGAAGGACCGGGAACACTAGAACAAAAAAAAAAGATTTATCAAAGATCTACAGATAGCGACCACGAGTGAGGATGAGCTCAACTTCACGTTTTATTTTTCCTGAAATTTCTGCAAAATTGGTCACATTTCGGTCAAATTTTTCCATTGTGTGAAATACATTGAAGTCAATAGGAAAAGCAAAAATGGGGATGTTTTTATGTTTTTAAGGGTGCAAGTGGGCTTTATATGAGCTTTAAGGGCAAATTAAAGCTCGTCGCACCCTTAAAGAACCAAGAGCGCCTCCTTTTTAAAACTTTTTTTTTTTTAATTGAACAATTTATCTATTTTTTTTAATTCTTTTTATTCATATAAAGTTTAATCATGTTATTATTTTTTCTTCTAATTTTGCCATTCTGCAGATTACATTGAAAAAAAAAACCACAAGGCTTTAAAGGTGCAATGGATTTTAAAAAGGACCTCGTGAGCCATTTAATGCCCATTTCACCCACATTTTTTTTTTAAATTAATCACTTAAGGACCAGGCCTATTTTTCAAACTTGTTGTTTACAAGTTAAAATATTTTTTTTTTCAGTAATAATATTTTTATTTTTGGTACTTATTTAATTTTTTTATGGCTACATTTTTAATCATGTTATTATTTTTTTTTTAATTTTGCCATTCTACAAAATACATTGAGATGAAAGAGAAAATAGTAAAATGGTTTTAAGGTTTTAAGGATGCAATGGGCTATTTACATGGCTCTCAGGAATTTTTTAAATTTTTAATAATTCTTTTTTTAATTATAAACATTTTTAATAATATTATTATTATTATTATAATATATTATTATTATTATTTTGGTATTTTTTTATTTTTTTCATAAATGTTTAATTCATATATATATACACACACTGTATTTAATTTTGACATTCTGCAAAATGAGTTTCTAAGGACCTTCAGGAGATTGTGATTGGCTCTCCATGGAGCCGCTTCACACATCTCCGCAGCGGTTCCGGAGCGAATCACACAGCGGGGGGTCCTGTGCATCTTTTGGTCCGTTTCACGTCTGAATTTAGCCCCAAAAATTCGGGCTGAAATGGGACCCCCCGCTGGGACCCGCTCGGTGCGCCGCTGTGAACCCGGCCTAAAGCTCAGTAACATCCTTTAAAAAATTTTATTTTTTTATTTTTTCATTTATTGTTATTTATTTTTTCAATAAAAACATTTTTCAGTAATAACAGTTTTTCTTTTTTGTCCTTTTTTAAATTTGTTTTTATTCGGAATATATTTTTCCCCCCTACATCTGGGTCCTCATCAGAGTCCCTCATACATCAGGATCCCTATCAGAGTCCCCCCTTACATCAGAGTCCCCCATATATTAGGGTACCTCTTACAACAGGATCCCCATCAGAGTCCCCCTTACACCTAAGTCCCCCCTTATTTCAGGGTCCCTATCAGAGTCCCCCTTACACCTAAGTCCCCCCTTATATCAGGGTCCCTATCAGAGACCCCTATACACCTAAGTCCCCCCTTATATCAGGGTCGCTATCGGAGCCCCCCTTACACCTAAGTCCCCCCTTATATCAGGATCCCAATCAGAGTCCCCCTTATACCTAAGTCCCCCTTATATCAGGGTCAATATCAGAGTCCCCCTTACACCTAAGTCCCCCCTTATATCAGGGTCCCTATCAGAGACCCCTATACACCTAAGTCCCCCCTTATATCAGGGTCGCTATCGGAGCCCCCCTTACACCTAAGTCCCCCCTTATATCAGGATCCCAATCAGAGTCCCCCTTATACCTAAGTCCCCCTTATATCAGGGTCAATATCAGAGTCCCCCTTACACCTAAGTCCCCCCTTATATCAGGGTGCCTATCAGAGTCCCCCTTATACCTAAGTCCCCCCTTATATCAGGGTCACTATCAGAGTCCCCCTTACACCTAAGTCCCCCTTATATCAGGGTCCCCTTCAAAGTCCCCCATTACATTAGGTGAACACATCAGTATCCCCCCTCCACACCAGTGTCACCATCAGAATCCCCCCTACATCTGGGTCCTCATAACAGAGTCCTTTACATCAGAGTCCCCCATACATCAGGGCACCCCTTACAACAGGATCCACATCAGAATCCCCCTTTACACCTAAGCCCCCCTTATATCAGGATACCCATCATGTCCCCCCTTACACCTAAGTTCCCCCTCTTATATCAGGATCCTCATCAGTGTCCCCCATACATTAGGGTCCCCCTTATATCAGAGTCCCCCTTACATCTAAGTCCCCCATTATATCAGGATCCCCATCATGTCCCCCCTTACACCTAAGTTCCCCCTCTTATATCAGGATCCTCATCAGTGTCCCCCATACATTAGGGTCCCCCTTATATCAGAGTCCCCCTTACACCTAAGTCCCCCATTATATCAAGATCCCCATCATGTCCCCCCTTACACCTGAGTTCCCCTCTTATATCAGGGTCCCCATTGGGGTCCCCCTTATACCTAAGTTCCCCCTTATATCAGGATTCCCATTAGGGTCCACCTTACACCAGGATCCCCATCAGAGTCCCCCCTTACACCTAAGTCCCCCCTTATATCAAGGTCCCCCCATCAGAGTCCCCGGATAAAATCTTGTAGGGGGCCGGATCTGGCCCACGGGATCTAGTTTGGGGCCCCCCGGCTTAAGTTATTAAGTTCTGCAAGCAACTGGAAAGCTGGAACAGCAAAGCACGTGAAAAGGACCCCGGAGCGCCACCTGCTGGCTTAAAAAATGGACACAAAATATGAAATGGAATTTTTTCGCATTTCATGGACCAAAAAAACTAAAATCTATTTGTATTTTATGGAAGGCGTGAAATCGTCGCGAAGCGTCCGCTGCGGAGGAGACATCGGGAATATAACATTGTTCGGGAAAAGATGCCAATAAATGTAAATTTTAAACATAAGCAGATGTAAAGAAGACGCCGTAATCCCCCGGCCAATGTCTGCGCTCCATGTTTGGGGTGGGGGTGGGGGGGGGGGCGTTTTCTGAACGGCTTCTGAAAAGCGTTCTTTGACCCCCCGACCAAATTAGTAATTCTCCGTCTGCCTGCGTTCTCATCAACAACAAACGAGGTGAAATCTGTTGTGACTCGGGGGCGGCGGGGGGGGGGGGGGAGGGGGCTCTGGGGCCGTAGATCAGCAGAAGGGAGAGGTGCGTCTGCGGGAAATATACGCTCCAAATGATGCGTTGGAAGGATGGAGTCCTTCCAAGGGTCTCCTCCCAGAATCACATATGTTCTGCTGGCCGAGGACCAATCATTTACACAAAAACTCGGCCATAAAAAGTAAATCAAACTTTGTGCGTCCGTTGTAGAGAAAAATCGCCTTAAAGCGAACCCGTCACCCAATCCGAACCTTGATGGCCAAGAGCCGACTCTGCACGGAATCCGCAACCCTCCTCTGTGCACCCCTCTGAATCTGGATTCACTTTGTTTCTTAGGTCTTGGATTGCCCAACTCCAGGGCTAAGCCCCGCCCCCTTGGAGTTAATCCAACTAATCTTCTTGGGCTAAGCCCCCTTGGAGTTAATCCAACCAATTTTCTTGGGCTAAGCCTGCCCCCCCTTGGAGTTAATCCAACCAATCTTCTGGGGTTAAGCCCCCCTTGGAGTTAATCCAACCAATCTTCTGAGGCTAAGCCCCCCCCCCACCTTGGAGTTAATCCAACCAATCTTCTGGGGTTATGCCCCCCATTAGAGTTAATCCAACCAATCTCTTGGGGCTAAGCCCCACCCACCTTGGAGTTAATCCAACCAATCTTCTGGGGTTATGCCCCCCCTTGGAGTTAATCCAACCAATCTTCTTGGGCTAAGCCATGCCCACCTTGGAGTTAATCCAACCAATCTTCTGGGGTTATGCCCCCCCTTGGAGTTAATCCAACCAATCTTCTTGGGCTAAGCCATGCCCACCTTGGAGTTAATCCAACCAATCTTCTTGGGCTAAGCCCCCCTTGGAGTTAATCCAACCAATCTTCTTGGGCTAAGCCTTCCCCCCTGGAGTTAATCCAACCAATCTTCTGGGGTTAAGCCCCCTTGGAGTTAATGCAACCAATCTTCTGGGGTTATGCCCCCCCCTTGGAGTTAATCCAACCAATCTTCTTGGGCTAAGCCCCCCCCCTTGGAGTTAATCCAACCAGTTTTCTTGGGCTAAGCCTGCCCCCTCCTGAAGTTAATTCAACCAATCTTCTGAGGTTAAGCCCCCCTTGGAGTTAATCCAACCAATCTTCTGGGGCTAAGCCCCGCCCACCTTGGAGTTAATCCAACCAATCTTCTGGGGCCAAGCCCCACCCACCTTGAAATTAATCCAACCAATCTTCTGGGGCCAAGCCCCGCCCACCTTGGAGTTAATTCAACCAATCTTCTTGGGCTAAGCCCCCCCTTGGAGTTAATCCAATCAGTCTTCTTGGGCTAAGCCCCCCCCTTGGAGTTAATCCAACCAATCTTCTTGGGCTAAGCCTGCCCCCCTGGAGTTAATCCAACCAATCTTCTGGGGTTAAGCCCCCCTTGGAGTTAATCCAACCTATCTTCTGGGGCTAAGCCCCGCCCACCTTGGAGTTAATCCAACCAATCTTCTGGGGCCAAGCCCCTCCCCCTTGGAGTTAATCCTACCAATCTTCTGGGGCTAATCCCCCCCAGAGATAATCCAACCAATCTTCTTGGACTAAGCCTGCCCCCCTTGGAGTTAATCCAATCTTCTGGGGTTAAGCCCTCCTTGGAATAGAATAGAAAAGAATAGAATAAAAAAATCAACAAAATAGAATAGAAAGAATATAACCATTTACGAAAATTTGAATAGAATAAATTTGAATAGAATAGAAAAGAATAGATTATAATAGAATTAAAAATAAAGAATAGAATAGAAAAAAAAACAATAGAATAGAATAGACTAGAATAGAATAAATCTAGAATGAATCTATCCATTTAATGCACGTGCTTCCATTGTGGAGACGTTTATAAATTCAGTTGCGTTTGGACTGCAAGCAATACACAGGGTGCCGTGAAGAGGCCTTGCAGCTTGCGTTTGCAAATGCGTGCCAATTAAACCCCTGTTTTTAATGCAGACTGTTGGACAGATTAATTTTGTCGGTTGGCAGACTGGCTGGTGAATTGAGCTATGGGATGTTCTGTATTTGTCTAGAATGAATATAACAATTTCCCAAAATTCGAATAGAATAAAATTCGGATTTGAATAGAATAGAAAAGAATAGAAAATAATAGAATAGTAGAATAGAAAAGAAAAGAATAGAATATAATAAACAATAGAAAAGAATAGAATAGAAAGAATGTAACCAATTCCCAAAATTGGAATAGAATACATTTTAATAGAATAAAAAAGAATAGATTATAATGGAATAGAAAATAAAAGAAGAGAATTAAAAAAAATAGAAAATAATCAAATAGAATAGACCAGAATAGAATGAATATAAGCATTTCCCAAAATGTGAATAGAATAAATTTGGATTTGAATAGAATAGAAAAGAAAATAATAGAATAGTAGAATAGAAAAGAAAATAATAGAATAGTAGAATAGAAAAGAATAGAATAAACAATAGAAAAGAATAGAATAGAAAAGAAAATAATAGGACAGTAGAATAGAAAAGAAAAGAATAGAATATAATAAACAATAGAAAAGAATAGAATATAATAAAAAATAGAAAAGAATAGAATAGAATAGAAAATAATAGAATTGTAGAATCTAAAAGAAAAGAATAGAATAAAATAAACAATAGAAAATAATAGAATAGAAAGAATTTAACCAATTCCCAAAATTCGAATAGAATACATTTTAATAGAATAAAAAAGAATAGATTATAACAGAATAGATAATAAAATAATAGACTAGAAAAACAATAGAAAAGAATAGAATAGAATAGAATAGAATAGAACGAATATAACAATTTCCCAAAATTTGAATAGAATAAATTTGGATTTAAATAGAAAAGAAAAGAATAGAATACAATGATATATATCCATTTCCCAAAATTTGAATAGAATAAATTTGGATTTAAATAGAAAAGAAAAGAAAAGAATAGAATACAATGATATATATCCATTTCCCAAAATTTGAATAGAATAAATTTGGATTTAAATAGAATAGAAAAGAAAAGAATATAATAGAATAGTAGAATATAAAAGAAAAGAATAGAATAAACAATAGAAAAGAATAGAATAGAATAGAAAAGAATAGAATAGAATAGTAGAATATAAAAGAAAAGAATAGAATATAATAGAATTGTAGAATGTAAAAGAAAAGAATAGAATAGAATAGAATAAACAATAGAAATGTATAAAATAGAAAATAATAGAATTGTAGAATAGAAAAGAAAATAATAGAATAGAATAAACAATAGAAAAGAATAGAATAGAATAGAATAGAAAGAATTCAACCAATTCCCAAAATATGAATAGAATAAATTTGAATAGAATAAAAAAGAATACATTATAATAGAACAGAAAATTAAAGAATAGAATAGAAAAAAACACTAGAAAAGAATAGACTAGACTAGAGTAGAATGAATATAACAATTTCCCAATATTTGAATGGAATAAATTTGGATTTGAATAGAATAGAAAAGAAAAGAATATAAAATAAAAGAATAGAATAGAAACAATATAACAGTTTTCCAAAATTCGAATAGAATAGAAAATAGAAGAATAGACTAGAAAAGAACAATAAAATAGAAGAAAGATAAATAAAAGAAAGAATATAACCATCTTCCAAAATTAAAATTTAAGTACAAATTAAGTACAAATATAAAAGTCACATCTGAAGGTCCAACATGTAAATCTGGATTCAAATTTATGACCTTTGTACTTGTTTTGCAGCTCTGATGAAGGGTGGGGGAGGGGGGCCTCCAATGTTTTGGCTTTATTCTGCTATGAATCGATCATTAGATCACCTCGGACTGTTGGACGTTTGTCTTGGGGCTCCTATTGGATTGTACACTTTGCGATTGTAATGTTCCCTCCCCTCGGTGGCCCCTATCATTGGTGGACGGTGGAGAGGGGCCCCTTAAATTTGGGGTCGGTGGAGAGGGGCTCCTTATATTTGGGGTGGGTGGATGGGGGCCCCTTATATCTGGGGTCAGTGGAGAGGGACCCCTTATATTTGGGGTCAGTGGAGAGGGACCCCTTATATTTGGGTTAGCTGGAGAGGGACCCCTTATATTTGTGGTTGGTGGAGAAGGGCCCCTTATATTTGGGGTCGGTGGAGAGGGGCCCTTTATATTTGGGGTCGGTGGAGAGGGGCCCCTTATATTTGGGGTCGGTGGAGAGGGGCCCCTTATATTTGGGGTCGGTGGAGAGGGGCCCCTTATATTTGGGGTCGGTGGAGAGGGCCCCCTTATGTTTGGGGTCGGTGGAGAGGGGCCCCTTATACTGGTGGTCGGTGGAGAAGGGCCCCTTATATTTGGGGTCGGTGGAGAGGGGCCCTTTATATTTGGGGTCGGTGGAGAGGGGCCCCTTATATTGGTGGTCGGTGGAGAGGGGCCCCTTATATTTGGGGTCGGTGGAGAGGGACCCTTATATTTGGGGCCGGTGGAGAGGGGCCCCTTATATTTGGGGTCAGTGGAGAGGGGCCCCTTATATTTGGGGTCGGTGGAGAGGGGTCCCTTATATTTGGGGTCGGTGGAGAGTGCCCCTTATGTTTGGGGTCAGTGGAGAGGGGCCCCTTATACTGGTGGTCGGTGAAGGGCCCCTTATATTTGGGGTCGGTGGAGAGGGGCCCTTTATATTTGGGGTCGGTGGAGAGGGGCCCTTTATATTTGGGGTCGGTGGAGAGGGGCCCCTTATATTTGGGGCCGGTGGAGAAGGGCCCCTTATATTTGGGGTCGGTGGAGAAGGGCCCCTTATATTTGTGGTTGGTGGAGAAGGGCCCCTTATATTTGTGGTTGGTGGAGAAGGGCCCCTTATATTTGGGGTCGGTGGAGAGGGACTCCTTATATTTGGGGTCGGTGGAGAGGGGCCCCTTATATTTGGGATCGATGGAGAGGGGCCCCTTATATTTGGGGTCGGTGGAGAGGGACTCCTTATATTTGGGGTCGGTGGAGAGGGGCCCCTTATATTTGGGGTCGGTGGAGAGGGACTCCTTATATTTGGGGTCGGTGGAGAGGGGCCCCTTATATTTGTAGTTGGTGGAGAAGGGCCCCTTATATTTGGGGTCGGTGAAGAGGGACTCCTTATATTTGGGGTCGGTGGAGAAGGGCCCCTTATATTTGGGGTCAGTGGAGAGGGGCCCTTTATATTTGGGGTCGGTGGAGAGGGGTCCCTTATATTTGGGGTCGGTGGAGAGTGCCCCTTATGTTTGAGGTCGGTGGAGAAGGGCCCCTTATACTGGTGGTCGGTGAAGGGCCCCTTATATTTGGGGTCGGTGGAGAGGGGCCCTTTATATTTGGGGTCGGTGGAGAGGGGCCCCTTATATTTGGGGCCGGTGGAGAAGGGCCCCTTATATTTGGGGTCGGTGGAGAAGGGCACCTTATATTTGTGGTTGGTGGAGAAGGGCCCCTTATATTTGTGGTTGGTGGAGAAGGGCCCCTTATATTTGGGGTCGGTGGAGAGGGGCCCCTTATATTTGGGGTCGGTGGAGAGGGGCCCCTTATATTTGGGGTCGGTGGAGAGGGGCCCCTTATATTTGGGATCGGTGGAGAGGGCCCCCTTATGTTTGGGGTCGGTGGAGAGGGGCCCCTTATACTGGTGGTCGGTGGAGAAGGGCCCCTTATATTTGGGGTCGGTGGAGAGGGGCCCTTTATATTTGGGGTCGGTGGAGAGGGGCCCCTTATATTGGTGGTCGGTGGAGAGGGGCCCCTTATATTTGGGGTCGGTGGAGAGGGACCCTTATATTTGGGGTCGGTGGAGAAGGGCCCCTTATATTTGTGGTTGGTGGAGAAGGGCCCCCCCACACACCAAGATGTGAATGGAGACTAATGAGACATCCGGTGTGCACTGTCCAATCGGCGCGCCTTGATGGGCGGGGAAACTGTCAATGGTGGACCCAGAAGTGCCGTAGTACACGTCACATCCGGGTCTACAACAAGAAGGACCTCTCTCCTCCCTCACCTCTACCCAGCGGCACCCGCTAAGCCCGCAGATGGGCAAACAGATACATATCGGGGTGGGGGGGCACATGCGGGGTGCCAGGGCGCAATTTCTTGTCGCCATAGCGACCCAACGCCTGGGATTTGTCGAGCTCCGCCTTAGAGCTCCATGAAACCCCAGTAGAGAAAGGCCACCCTATTGGAAATCATTATAGGGTGCAAAGAAAAGCTTCTTTCTCGGCTCCTCTGGCTTCACCTCTGAGCAGATTCATCCACAAAATTGTCAAAGTGCCTTCAACCTGTTGGGAGAACTTTAATAGAGATGATTGCTCTCAAACATTACTATGGAGACTTCCCCGAGTTCCTGAACCTGATCCACTCTTAGATTCACCCCCCACCCAGAAATGTTCTCCTCTCCCCCCCTCCTGTCCTGTTTTTCATTTGAGAAGCTTGAGTTGACCTCTCGTCTCCTGGAGGCACTTTGCCTTGAGGAGAGTTCCTGCGAGTGGCCAGTGCTTTGTGTGTCCTCCTCACTCAGAGTCTGAACGTTCGGTAATGGATTGTCGAAGGGCCTGTTCTCACTCTCCTGACACCCAGACACACTACACACATGTTAAGCGGTGACCTTGCGTTTGTTGTGTGACTCACCCTTCATCATTATGAGAAATAGGCTTAACCAGTTCATAAATCCCCGGTGAGGGTTCTTTCCCACGTACTCCGTCACAGGGACATCAGGGGCCACGTTTTTTGGGGTTTTTTTGATGCGTTCGCTACTAAATATTATTTTCTAAAATTTAGAGACAGGGAGGAACATTGGTGGGGCCACACGATGATTGTACATTTTGTAGGAACTCCAAGACCTTTCTGGACCTCCACTGGTCAGCCCTTATATAAGAAAGAATTCAGTTTTATTTTTTGTTGCATTCGCTACAAAATATTCTTTTCTGAAGTTTAGGGACAGAGAGGAACATTGGTGGGTGATGTAGAAAGATGATCCGCACATCGGTTGTTGCTCTTAAGGAATCTTCATTTTATTCGGAAACCACAGTGTACAAACATTGGTGGGGCTGGCAGTCATAAGAGGGTCACATGAAGGTTGTACGTTTGTAGGAACCCCGTCTTAATATCATCATGGGCCCCTGGGCAAAGTAATGCACTGGGGCCCCTATCAGCCGGCCCCAATTTACGCACCTTCTCTCAATAATTAAATTATAGATAGTTGATAGAATTAAACATACTGTAGATTTATTCGTACTTTCATTAAAATGGATTTTAAACAATAAGAAAAATGTCATAAATCAAAGACTAAACAACACAAAGGGCACGGTACAGGGGGGGGGGCATATGGGCACAGTACGAGGAGGGGGGGTCAGGAAGACACAGGGGGGGGGGGGGCACAGTACAGGGGGGTGGCAGAGGGGCACAGTACGGGGGGGGGGATCAGGCGGGCACAATACTGGGATTAGAAGGGCGCAGTACAGTGGGGAAGCATAGGGACAGAGTATAGGGGGGGTAGTAGGGCACAGTACAGGGGGGATCGGGGGGCACAATACTAGGATCAGAAGAGCACAGTACATGGGGGAGGCAGAGGGGCACAGTACTGGGGGGGGGGGCAGGAAAGCACAGTACAGGGGGGAGTCAGAGGGGCACAGTATGGGGGTGTCAGGAAGACATAGTATAGGGGGGCAGCAGAGGGGCACAGTACAGTGGGGGGGGGGATCAGGAGGGCACAGTACAGGGGGGGGGGGAAGTACAGGGGGAAGGCAAAGGGGCACGGTATGGGGTGTGTCAGGAAGACACAGTAATGGAATCAGAAGAGCACAGTACAGGGGGAAGGCAGAGGGGCCCAGTAAGGGGGGGATCAGAAGGGCACAGTACAAGGGGGATCAGAAGGGCACAGTACAGGGGGGAGGCAAAAGGACACAGTACAGGGGGGAGGCAAAAGGGTACAGTACTGGGGGGGGGTCAGGATGGCACGGTACAGGGGGGAGTCAGAGGGGCACAGTATGGGGGTGTCAGGAAGACATAGTATAGGGGAGGCAGAGGGGCACAGTACAGTGGGGGGGAAATCAGGAGGGCACAATACTGGGATTAGAAGGGCACAGTACAGGGGGGAAGCATAGGGGCACAGTATAAGAAGGGGGGGTCAGGAAGGCACAGTACAGGGCGAGGGCAAAGTACAGGGGGAAAGCAAAAGGGCACGTTATGGGGGGGTGTCAGGAAGGCACAGTACTGGAATCAGAAGAGCACAGTACAGGGGGTAGGCAGAGGGGCACAGTACAGGTGGGATCAGAAGGGCACAGTACAGGGGGATCAGAAGGGCACAGTTCAGGGGGGATCAGAAGGGCACAGTACAGGGGGTAGGCAGAGGGGCACAGTATGGGGGGATCAGAAGGGCACAGTACAGGGGGATCAGAAGGGCACAGTACAGGGGGTAGGCAGAGGGGCACAGTACGGGGGGGATCAGAAGGGCATAGTACAGGGGGGATCAGAAGGGCATAGTACAGGGGGGATCAGAAGGGCATAGTACAGGGGGATCAGAAGGGCACAGTACAGGGGGATCAGAAGGGCACAGTACAGGGGGGATCAGAAGGGCACAGTACAGGGGGGATCAGAAGGGCACAGTACAGGGGGGATCAGAAGGGCATAGTACAGGGGGATCAGAAGGGCACAGTACAGGGGGATCAGAAGGGCACAGTACAGGGGGGATCAGAAGGGCACAGTACAGGGGGGATCAGAAGGGCACAGTACAGGGGGGATCAGAAGGGCACAGTACAGGGGGGATCAGAAGGGCACTGTACAGGGGGGATCAGAAGGGCACTGTACAGGGGGGATCACAAGGGCACAGTACAGGGGGGATCACAAGGGCACAGTACAGGGGGGATCACAAGGGCACAGTACAGGTTCTGGGACACGGCCATCCTGGGACAGCTTGGAAAAATACCTGACTGTCCCAGCAAATCCAGGACAGTTGGCAAGTATGATATAATGCAAGATTATCATGGGATGGGGCCCCCAATCACCCGGGGCCCCTGGGCAGTGCCCATGCATTAAGAAGGCCCCGACTCGAAGACCTCTCTGGACCTCCAATGGTCAACCCTTCTCTGGGAAAGAATACTATTTTATTTATTTTTTGCTAAAATCACGTGTTTTCATGTAATATTTGGTTTCATCCTTTGCCTTCCTGCGTCATATCTTAATGCTTCTGATCTTATTTATAAATAAAAATAAATATATAATAAATATAATATAAAAAATATATAAATAAATATATATCTTCAATTTTTATATATTAAAGCTCTGCAGGTACAAAGTATGCGGCGCTGCAGATAAAAATAAATAAATACTGTAAATTAGAGATGATTCAAATGTAAAAATAAATGTAACCTCGCACATAAACAGAAGGAACTAAAAACATTTTCTTTAATGAGGATTTAATGAGACGTTCGCCCCCCCCCCCCCCATCCCCCTGGCCCTGGGATTGGATACATTAGTGCAGAGTTGATAGGATAATGTCCTGCGTCTTATCAGTGGCTGAACCATGGACCATCGGGTTAAAGGGATAATTAGTGGTGGTGGTGGGGGGAGGGGGATGTATTTTTATAATGTTTATAGCTGATATCTTTGTATATATTGCGCTGTGCTTGTTTATAGGTCCGCGTATCCCCAGAATTAGCTGCGGAATGATTGATGAGTTTGAGATGAACATTGAACATGTTCCACCGACCTGCGCTCTGGGAATACACAGACACAGGAAACGGATATGGAGGCAAATGACAGCCTGTCCGCAGAATAGGGCCTGAGCCAGGGTAAAAATACCGCCATGAAATGAGCACCCTGTGCTAGTGGGAGGAGGGTAATTACAGGTTGTGAGACTGATGAGGATCACCGGAGAGAGGCCGAGGACCCGCGAGGCCGCATCCCACCTTGCAGGCTGTCGTTTTGGGACATTCATGCATCTGCAAGGACACATTTAAAGCAAAGATCCATTAAAAGATAAACATTCAAAAAGCAAGTATCGCTGCAACACTCACCTGCAAAACGGAGATGACCCACGCAGTAATTCATTTCCACCACTAGATGTCCTTAGTCTTCTGGTTTAAATGATTAGGGATGAGCTCAGTCGTACGTGGGCCAACCAGGATGCCGTCACTGCACTGGGCCAATCATACTCGGGTAGGGCCTCCCCCAACCTTGCGCACCCCTTGTATACGCCCCCCCCCCTCCCTGTATACACGTGGGTTGCAGGGAATGCCCCAGCCACAGATGATTGGCCGAATACAGTGACGGTTTCCTTGAAGGCTCCCTCAGCTGGATCTGAACACGCCTGAGCTCATCACTAATGCTCAGCATGGCTCACACCAATTCCTCTGCACACAGCCTGTGATTGGACAGTGAAAAGAGAAGCAGGAGGATGATAAACCCATTTTTCTACCCTATGCTCCTCGTCAGCACATGAAACGAGTGGCTCTGCGCACTGCTTCTCCCTGAGCTCTGCTGTACAAGAGGCTGATACCAGGTCACATTCAGGGACTCGCGGCGCTTGCCGGAAAAAAATATGAGGGGTCTCCAAAAAGTTTCCGCACTTTTATATATATATATAACTTAGTTTAAAAAAAGTGTGGAAACTTTTTGAAGAGCCCTCCTACATTTAATGGTCTGTCAATGAATAAAGAGCTGCAAGAGATCCCATTTATACCGACCCGGAGTTCTGCTTCAAGTTTTTCTAAAGCCAAAACCTTTTTCTTTCTTTTCTTTTTTGTTTTGGATTGGGTAGGGAAGGGTTAAAATAAGGTGCCCATTGGTCCCCATTTATCAGGGACAGTCCCTGTTGTGAGTCCCCGGGAAGCAGACAGTGTAAAGTTTGCAGGGCGCAGCCTCCCACTTCCCACACAGCCGAAGCAGCGATGAATGTCCACCGCGCATGCGCCGGGATGGGTGCTTGCTGACCGCTGCAGCCGGTTCTGCATTGAGGCTCGCAGTGTGATGAGCCTGCACCCTGCAAACAGCACTACACTGCACGGGGGTCCCAGTATGTGAGAAATCTGACCCGATCCCTGAATTCTGACCCCCAACTCTGTGCGTTACTTAATCCTGACCCCTAAACTCTGTGCGTTACTTAATCCTGACCCCCAACTCTGTGCGTTACTTAATCCTGACCCCTGAACTCTGTGCGTTACTCAATCCTGACCCCTGAACTCTGTGCGTTACTCAATCCTGACCCCTGAACTCTGTGCGTTACTTAATCCTGACCCCTGAACTCTGTGCGTTACTCAATCCTGACCCCTGAACTCTGTGCGTTACTTAATCCTGACCCCTGAACTCTGTGCGTTACTTAATCCTGACCCCTGAACTCTGTGTGTTACTTAATCCTGAACCCTGGACTCTGTGCGTTACTTAATCATGACCCCTGAACTCTGTGCATTACGTAATCCTGACCCCTGAACACTGTGCATTACTTAATCCTGACCCCTAAACTCTGTGCGTTACTTAATCCTGACCCCTAAACTCTGTGCATTACGTAATCCTGACCCCTGAACTCTGTGCGTTACTTAATCCTGACCCCTAAACTCTGAGCGTTACTTAATGCTGAACCCTGAACTCTGTGCGTTACTTAATCCTGACCCCTGAACTCTGTGCGTTACTTAATCCTGACCCCTGAACTCTGTGCATTACTTAATCATGACCCCTAAACTCTGTGCGTTACTTAATCCTGACCCCTGAACTCTGTGCGTTACTTAATCCTGACCCCTGAACTCTGTGTGTTACTTAATCCTGAACCCTGGACTCTGTGCGTTACTTAATCATGACCCCTGAACTCTGTGCATTACGTAATCCTGACCCCTGAACACTGTGCATTACTTAATCCTGACCCCTAAACTCTGTGCGTTACTTAATCTTGACCCCTGAACTCTGTGCGTTACTTAATCCTGACCCCTGAACACTGTGCGTTACTTAATCCTGACCCCTGAACTCTGTGCGTTACTTAATCCTGACCCCTGAACTCTGTGCGTTACTTAATCCTGACCCCTGAACTCTGTGCATTACTTAATCCTGACCCTCAACTCTGTGCGTTACTTAATCCTGACCCCTGAACTCTGTGCGTTACTTAATCCTGACCCCTGAACTCTGTGCGTTACTTAATCCTGACCCCCAACTCTGTGCGTTACTTAATCCTGACCCCTAAACTCTGTGCCTTACTTAATCCTGACCCCTGAACTCTGTACGTTACTTAATCCTGACCCCTGAACACTGTGCGTTACTTAATCCTGACCCTTGAACTCTGTGCGTTACTTAATCCTGACCCCTGGACACTGTGCGTTACTTAATCCTGACCCCCGAACTCTGTGCGTTACTTAATCCTGACCCCTAACTCTGTGCGTTACTTAATCCTGACCCCTGTACTCTGTGCGTTACTTAATCCTGACCCCTGGACACTGTGCGTTACTTAATCCTGACCCCTGTACTCTGTGCGTTACTTAATCCTGGCCCTTGAACTCTGTGCGTTACTTAAT
Organism: Aquarana catesbeiana; assembly: GCF_042186555.1. Taxonomy (NCBI): domain Eukaryota; kingdom Metazoa; phylum Chordata; class Amphibia; order Anura; family Ranidae; genus Aquarana; species Aquarana catesbeiana. The sequence continues at coordinate 3,182,650 of NC_133336.1, forward strand.
CATGACCCCTAAACTCTGTGCATTACGTAATCCTGACCCCTGAACTCTGTGCGTTACTTAATCCTGACCCCCAACTCTGTGCGTTACTTAATCCTGACCCCTGAACTCTGTGCGTTACTCAATCCTGACCCCTGAACTCTGTGCGTTACTTAATCCTGACCCCTGAACTCTGTGCGTTACTTAATCCTGACCCCTGAACTCTGTGTGTTACTTAATCCTGAACCCTGGACTCTGTGCGTTACTTAATCATGACCCCTGAACTCTGTGCATTACGTAATCCTGACCCCTGAACTCTGTGCGTTACTTAATCCTGACCCCTGAACTCTGTGCGTTACTTAATCATGACCCCTAAACTCTGTGCATTACGTAATCCTGACCCCTGAACTCTGTGCGTTACTTAATCCTGACCCATAAACTCTGTGCATTACGTAATCCTGACCCCTGAACTCTGTGCGTTACTTAATCCTGACCCCTAAACTCTGAGCGTTACTTAATGCTGAACCCTGAACTCTGTGCGTTACCTAATCCTGACCCCTGAACTCTGTGCGTTACTTAATCCTGACCCCTGAACTCTGTGCATTACTTAATCCTGACCCTCAACTCTGTGCGTTACTTAATCCTGACCCCTGAACTCTGTGCGTTACTTAATCCTGACCCCTGAACTCTGTGCGTTACTTAATCCTGACCCCCAACTCTGTGCGTTACTTAATCCTGACCCCTAAACTCTGTGCCTTACTTAATCCTGACCCCTGAACTCTGTACGTTACTTAATCCTGACCCCTGAACACTGTGCGTTACTTAATCCTGACCCTTGAACTCTGTGCGTTACTTAATCCTGACCCCTGGACACTGTGCGTTACTTAATCCTGACCCCCGAACTCTGTGCGTTACTTAATCCTGACCCCTAACTCTGTGCGTTACTTAATCCTGACCCCTGTACTCTGTGCGTTACTTAATCCTGACCCCTGGACACTGTGCGTTACTTAATCCTGACCCCTGTACTCTGTGCGTTACTTAATCCTGGCCCTTGAACTCTGTGCGTTACTTAATCATGACCCCTAAACTCTGTGCATTACGTAATCCTGACCCCTGAACTCTGTGCGTTACTTAATCCTGACCCCCAACTCTGTGCGTTACTTAATCCTGACCCCTGAACTCTGTGCGTTACTCAATCCTGACCCCTGAACTCTGTGCGTTACTTAATCCTGACCCCTGAACTCTGTGCGTTACTTAATCCTGACCCCTGAACTCTGTGTGTTACTTAATCCTGAACCCTGGACTCTGTGCGTTACTTAATCATGACCCCTGAACTCTGTGCATTACGTAATCCTGACCCCTGAACTCTGTGCGTTACTTAATCCTGACCCCTGAACTCTGTGCGTTACTTAATCATGACCCCTAAACTCTGTGCATTACGTAATCCTGACCCCTGAACTCTGTGCGTTACTTAATCCTGACCCATAAACTCTGTGCATTACGTAATCCTGACCCCTGAACTCTGTGCGTTACTTAATCCTGACCCCTAAACTCTGAGCGTTACTTAATGCTGAACCCTGAACTCTGTGCGTTACCTAATCCTGACCCCTGAACTCTGTGCGTTACTTAATCCTGACCCCTGAACTCTGTGCATTACTTAATCCTGACCCCTAAACTCTGTGCATTACTTAATCCTGACCCCTAAACTCTGTGCGTTACTTAATCCTGACCCCTAAACTCTGTGCATTACGTAATCCTGACCCCTGAACTCTGTGCGTTACTTAATCCTGACCCCTAAACTCTGAGCGTTACTTAATGCTGAACCCTGAACTCTGTGCGTTACCTAATCCTGACCCCTGAACTCTGTGCGTTACTTAATCCTGACCCCTGAACTCTGTGCATTACTTAATCCTGACCCCTAAACTCTGTGCATTACTTAATCATGACCCCTAAACTCTGTGCGTTACTTAATCCTGACCCCTGAACTCTGTGCATTACTTAATCCTGACCCCTGAACTCTGTGCATTACTTAATCATGACCCCTAAACTCTGTGCATTACTTAATCCTGACCCCTGAACTCTGTGCGTTACTTAATGCTGAACCCTGAACTCTGTGCGTTACTTAATCCTGACCCCTGAACTCTGTGCGTTACTTAATCCTGACCCCTGAACACTGTGCGTTACTTAATCCTGACCCCTGAACTCTGTGCGTTACTTAATCCTGACCCCTGAACTCTGTGCGTTACTTAATCATGACCCCTAAACTCTGTGCATTACTTAATCCTGACCCCTGAACTCTGTGCGTTACTTAATGCTGAACCCTGAACTCTGTGCGTTACTTAATCCTGACCCCTCAACTCTGTGCGTTACTTAATCCTGACCCCTGAACTCTGTGCGTTACTTAATCCTGACCCCTGAACTCTGTGCGTTACTTAATCCTGACCCCCAACTCTGTGCGTTACTTAATCCTGACCCCTAAACTCTGTGCCTTACTTAATCCTGACCCCTGAACTCTGTACGTTACTTAATCCTGACCCCTGAACACTGTGCGTTACTTAATCCTGACCCTTGAACTCTGTGCGTTACTTAATCCTGACCCCTGGACACTGTGCGTTACTTAATCCTGACCCCCGAACTCTGTGCGTTACTTAATCCTGACCCCCAACTCTGTGCGTTACTTAATCCTGACCCCTGTACTCTGTGCGTTACTTAATCCTGACCCCTGGACACTGTGCGTTACTTAATCCTGACCCCTGTACTCTGTGCGTTACTTAATCCTGGCCCTTGAACTCTGTGCGTTACTTAATCATGACCCCTAAACTCTGTGCATTACGTAATCCTGACCCCTGAACTCTGTGCGTTACTTAATCCTGACCCCTAAACTCTGTGCATTACGTAATCCTGACCCCTGAACTCTGTGCGTTACTTAATCCTGACCCCTAAACTCTGAGCGTTACTTAATGCTGAACCCTGAACTCTGTGCGTTACCTAATCCTGACCCCTGAACTCTGTGCGTTACTTAATCCTGACCCCTGAACTCTGTGCATTACTTAATCCTGACCCCTAAACTCTGTGCATTACTTAATCATGACCCCTAAACTCTGTGCGTTACTTAATCCTGACCCCTGGACACTGTGCGTTACTTAATCCTGACCCCCGAACTCTGTGCGTTACTTAATCCTGACCCCCAACTCTGTGCGTTACTTAATCCTGACCCCTGTACTCTGTGCATTACTTAATCCTGACCCCTAAACTCTGTGCATTACTTAATCATGACCCCTAAACTCTGTGCATTACTTAATCCTGACCCCTAAACTCTGTGCATTACTTAATCCTGACCCCTGAACTCTGTGCGTTACTTAATCCTGACCCCTGAACTCTGTGCGTTACTTAATCCTGACCCCTGAACACTGTGCGTTACTTAATCCTGACCCCTGAACTCTGTGCGTTACTTAATCCTGACCCCTGAACTCTGTGCGTTACTTAATCCTGACCCCTGAACTCTGTGCATTACTTAATCCTGACCCTCAACTCTCTGCGTTACTTAATCCTGACCCCTGAACTCTGTGCGTTACTTAATCCTGACCCCTGAACTCTGTGCGTTACTTAATCCTGACCCCCAACTCTGTGCGTTACTTAATCCTGACCCCTAAACTCTGTGCCTTACTTAATCCTGACCCCTGAACTCTGTACGTTACTTAATCCTGACCCCTGAACACTGTGCGTTACTTAATCCTGACCCTTGAACTCTGTGCGTTACTTAATCCTGACCCCTGGACACTGTGCGTTACTTAATCCTGACCCCCGAACTCTGTGCGTTACTTAATCCTGACCCCCAACTCTGTGCGTTACTTAATCCTGACCCCTGTACTCTGTGCGTTACTTAATCCTGACCCCTGAACTCTGTACGTTACTTAATCCTGACCCCTGAACACTGTGCGTTACTTAATCCTGGCCCTTGAACTCTGTGCGTTACTTAATCATGACCCCTAAACTCTGTGCATTACGTAATCCTGACCCCTGAACTCTGTGCGTTACTTAATCCTGACCCCTAAACTCTGTGCATTACGTAATCCTGACCCCTGAACTCTGTGCGTTACTTAATGCTGAACCCTGAACTCTGTGCGTTACTTAATCCTGAACCCTGAACTCTGTGCGTTACTTAATCCTGACCCCTGAACACTGTGCGTTACTTAATCCTGACCCCTGAACTCTGTGCGTTACTTAATCCTGACCCCTGAACTCTGTGCGTTACTTAATCCTGACCCCTGAACTCTGTGCATTACTTAATCCTGACCCTCAACTCTCTGCGTTACTTAATCCTGACCCCTGAACTCTGTGCGTTACTTAATCCTGACCCCTGAACTCTGTGCGTTACTTAATCCTGACCCCCAACTCTGTGCGTTACTTAATCCTGACCCCTAAACTCTGTGCCTTACTTAATCCTGACCCCTGAACTCTGTACGTTACTTAATCCTGACCCCTGAACACTGTGCGTTACTTAATCCTGACCCTTGAACTCTGTGCGTTACTTAATCCTGACCCCTGGACACTGTGCGTTACTTAATCCTGACCCCCGAACTCTGTGCGTTACTTAATCCTGACCCCCAACTCTGTGCGTTACTTAATCCTGACCCCTGTACTCTGTGCGTTACTTAATCCTGACCCCTGAACTCTGTACGTTACTTAATCCTGACCCCTGAACACTGTGCGTTACTTAATCCTGGCCCTTGAACTCTGTGCGTTACTTAATCATGACCCCTAAACTCTGTGCATTACGTAATCCTGACCCCTGAACTCTGTGCGTTACTTAATCCTGACCCCTAAACTCTGTGCATTACGTAATCCTGACCCCTGAACTCTGTGCGTTACTTAATCCTGACCCCTAAACTCTGAGCGTTACTTAATGCTGAACCCTGAACTCTGTGCGTTACCTAATCCTGACCCCTGAACTCTGTGCGTTACTTAATCCTGACCCCTGAACTCTGTGCATTACTTAATCCTGACCCCTAAACTCTGTGCATTACTTAATCCTGACCCCTAAACTCTGTGCGTTACTTAATCATGACCCCTAAACTCTGTGCGTTACTTAATCCTGACCCCTGAACTCTGTGCATTACTTAATCCTGACCCCTGAACTCTGTGCATTACTTAATCCTGACCCCTAAACTCTGTGCATTACTTAATCATGACCCCTAAACTCTGTGCGTTACTTAATCCTGACCCCTGAACTCTGTGCGTTACTTAATGCTGAACCCTGAACTCTGTGCGTTACTTAATCCTGACCCCTGAACTCTGTGCATTACCTAATCCTGACCCCTGAACACTGTGCGTTACTTAATCCTGACCCCTGAACTCTGTGCGTTACTTAATCCTGACCCCTGAACTCTGTGCGTTACTTAATCCTGACCCCTGAACTCTGTGCATTACTTAATCCTGACCCTCAACTCTGTGTGTTACTTAATCCTGACCCCTGAACTCTGTGCGTTACTTAATCCTGACCCCTGAACTCTGTGCGTTACTTAATCCTGACCCCTAACTCTGTGCGTTACTTAATCCTGACCCCTAAACTCTGTGCCTTACTTAATCCTGACCCCTGAACTCTGTGCGTTACTTAATCCTGACCCCTGAACACTGTGCGTTACTTAATCCTGACCCTTGAACTCTGTGCGTTACTTAATCCTGACCCCTGGACACTGTGCGTTACTTAATCCTGACCCCCGAACTCTGTGCATTACTTAATCCTGACCCCCAACTCTGTGCGTTACTTAATCCTGACCCCTGTACTCTGTGCGTTACTTAATCCTGACCCCTGGACACTGTGCGTTACTTAATCCTGACCCCTGTACTCTGTGTGTTACTTAATCCTGGCCCTTGAACTCTGTGCGTTACTTAATCCTGACCCCTGAACTCTGTGCATTACTTAATCCTGACCCCTGGACTCTGTGCGTTACTTAATCCTGACCCCTGAACTCTGTGCGTTACTTAATCCTGACCCCTGTACTCTGTGCGTTACTTAATCCTGACCCCTGAACTCTGTGCATTACTTAATCATGACCCCTGGACTCTGTGCGTTACTTAATCCTGACCCCTGAACTCTGTGCGTTACTTAATCCTGACCCCTAAACTCTGTGCATTACTTAATCCTGACCCCTGAACTCTGTGCGTTACTTAATCCTGACCCCTGAATACTTACAGTGGGAAAAAAGGCCCATAGGACCGCACAATTCTCCCATAGGAGCCCGCAACCCGCCCATAGGAGCCCCCAACCTGCCCATAGGTCCCCGCAACCTGTCCATAGGAGCCCACGAGCTGGCTGGGGTAGGAGGGGGGTGCTGCCAGCCCACCGACCAACTGGGGGGGTGGTTGTTCCATCTCTACTAGACCTTGTTAGAGGGCTCTGCTCTTGTGTGGATTGAATAATGAGCAGGGGGGGTTAAAAAGCACTTGTATTATTTATTTCATGTATTTACATAGTTACATAGTTAGTTACATAATTAGTCTGGTTGTAAGTCCATGGAAGTGTTTTGAATCTGAGTTTTTCATTTTAATAAAGTCAAAACCAAGAGCGGAATGTTTTTTTTGCTTCTTTGGTTGTTTATTGAGGAAAATGTTTCTGAACTCCTGCGGCTGTCGCGGTGCCCTAGGTGGGAGTGTGCCCTAGGTGGGAGGGTGCCCTAGGTGGGAGTGTGCCCTAGGTGGGAGTGTGCCCTAGGTGGGAGTGTGCCCTAGGTGGGGGGTGTGCCCTAGGTGGGAGTGTGCCCTAGGTGGGAGTGTGCCCTGGGTGGGAGTGTGCCCTAGGTGGGAGTGTGCACTAGGTGGGAGTGTGCCCTAGGGGGGAGTGTGCCCTAGGTGGGAGTGTGCCCTAGGTGGGAGTGTGCCCTGGGTGGGAGTGTGCCCTAGGTGGGAGTGTGCACTAGGTGGGAGTGTGCCCTAGGTGGGAGTGTGCCCTAGGGGGGAGTGTGCCCTAGGTGGGAGTGTGCCCTAGGTGGGAGTGTGCCCTCGGTGGGAGTGTGCCCTAGGTGGGAGTGTGCCTTAGGTGGGAGTGTGCCCTCGGTGGGAAGGTGCCCTAGGTGGGAGTGTGCCCTAGGTGGGAAGGTGCCCTAGGTGGGAAGGTGCCCTAGGTGGGAGTGTGCCCTAGGTGGGAGTGTGCCCTAGGTGGGAGGGTGCCCTAGGTGGGAGTGTGCCCTCGGTGGGAGTGTGCCCTAGGTGGGAGTGTGCCCTCGGTGGGAAGGTGCCCTAGGTGGGAGTGTGCCCTAGGTGGGAGGGTGCCCTAGGTGGGAAGGTGCCCTAGGTGGGAGTGTGCCCTAGGTGGGAGGGTGCCCTAGGTGGGAGTGTGCCCTCCGTGGGAGTGTGCCCTAGGTGGGAGTGTGCCCTGGGTGGGAGTGTGCCCTAGGGGGGAGTGTGCCCTAGGTGGGAGTGTGCCCTAGGTGGGAGTGTGCCCTGGGTGGGAGTGTGCCCTGGGTGGGAGTGTGCCCTAGGGGGGAGTGTGCCCTAGGTGGGAGTGTGCCCTAGGTGGGAGTGTGCCCTGGGTGGGAGTGTGCCCTAGGGGGGAGTGTGCCCTAGGTGGGAGTGTGCCCTAGGTGGGAGTGTGCCCTCGGTGGGAAGGTGCCCTAGGTGGGAGTGTGCCCTAGGTGGGAGGGTGCCCTAGGTGGGAGTGTGCCCTCGGTGGGAGTGTGCCCTAGGTGGGAGTGTGCCCTAGATGGGAGTGTGCCCTCGGTGGGAGTGTGCCCTAGGTGGGAGTGTGCCCTAGGTGGGAGTGTGCCCTGGGTGGGAGTGTGCCCTAGGGGGGAGTGTGCCCTAGGTGTGAGTGTGCCCTAGGTGGGAGTGTGCCCTCGGTGGGAAGGTGCCCTAGGTGGGAGTGTGCCCTAGGTGGGAGTGTGCCCTCGGTGGGAGTGTGCCCTAGGTGGGAGGGTGCCCTAGGTGGGAGTGTGCCCTCGGTGGGAGTGTGCCCTAGGTGGGAGTGTGCCCTAGGTGGGAGTGTGCCCTCGGTGGGAAGGTGCCCTAGGTGGGAGTGTGCCCTAGGTGGGAGGGTGCCCTAGGTGGGAGTGTGCCCTCGGTGGGAGTGTGCCCTAGGTGGGAGTGTGCCCTAGGTGGGAGTGTGCCCTAGGTGGGAGTGTGCCCTAGGGGGGAGTGTGCCCTAGGTGGGAAGGTGCCCTAGGTGGGAGTGTGCCCTAGGTGGGAGTGTGCCCTAGGCGTCTTCCTAGTTTGCCCAGCCGTAGCCCCGGCCCAGCATATAGTCCAGATAT